>NC_090942.1:134407246-134707246 GCF_040807025.1 Struthio camelus
AGAAAAGAAGAAAAATAACAACTCAAGTTGCCAAATCTTGTAAATTCACAAAAACTAATGGGGGGGATCTAGCAGGCATCAAAATTCCAGAATTCTGCAAAAGTTCTTTTGATAAATGCTGTGCTATGGGGTTTATTTTGTTTATTTCTTCTAAAGATTTCTCATGATTTGAGGAGGGAGTCCATTCTCTTTTTAATTAACTGAGCTTTTCATGAACATTCTTTTTAAAGATATTTTCAAGATTTTAAAAGATATTTTCAAGTATTCCTTTGGAACTGAATACTTCTAAACCACACGAGTTTTCACTGAAAGAAGAAGGGAGAGAAAAATAAAAGATGCCTCTAAAGAAAATCTAGAAGAGTTACAGTGTGTGTGTGTGTGTGTGTGTGTGTGTGTGTGTGTGTGTGTGTGAACACTTTTTTTTCTTTGCTGTGTGGAATTAACTGAAGAGATTCAAAACAGAAAGGAGATTTCACTTTAATGAGTAACTCCTAGTTAGGTGGACTAATGGAACTCCCACATTATCCTGCAAAAATGAGAAGTCAAGATGAAGAACTGAAAATGAAAGATAATAGCCAAGGGAAATCCAAATGTGAGAGTCAAAGGGCAAGTTTTGTTGCCTCTAACATATAGCATTCTGTCCCTCTTTTATACATGCCATCTTTTTCTTTTCCCTAATCTATATCCCTACCCCTCCTCATATCAGCTGTCATTTTTTTCTCTCTCTGACAAAAATATAAACCAGAAGACCTCTTTGTAAATGAATTCATCCCCTCAGCAACGTAGGCATTGTAGAGAAATAGGATCATAAATTGAAGCCTTCATTTCTCCAGTTTCTCCTATTGACACTGTATTTGTTCACTTGACATTAAATTAATTACTTTTTTTTTTTTAAGGTGCAAAACAGATGAGGTACCAGAGCTTCAAGAAGGCAACACAGTCCTCTCCTCAGCTGAACAGTTACACTGCTGTAGCAGTCATACCAGTGTATCTGTAATGTAGTAAATGCCTTCAGCACATCAGTATTTGATGCAGACTTCCCATGTAGCATAATGGCAATGCCAATATAAACAGCTTTAGACCCAACAAAAATGAAAAGCTTGGTTTTGCTTTAAGAAAAGAAAACATTTAAACCAAGGTTTGTCTGATCTGTACATGAGTTTCTAAACAGGCGGACACAAGCCACAGAAACGCCAGGGCACGCAGGAGCTGAATTAGCCACTTCTTCCTGCCCAAATCTCACTTTTTAAAGTTGGATGTGCACACTTCTATGAAGACCAAAATCATAGTCTTTCCTTCAAATTCCAGTAATGAAAAGTATTATTAATATTTCATTCACTTCTAGGTTTGCAAGAGAGAATGTCTCATGAGTCAGTAATATGAGGAGAGTGGAAATAACAGTGTTGGCTCAGCCTTAGCTCTCTTCCTGCTTTGAAAGTTTGCTATCTCAACTGGATTTTTGATATTTTGTGTTCTTGGTGCCAGACTATACACAGTATGTCAGCAAAACAGTCCATAAAACATGTGTTGACAGTACTTACCTCATGCAATCCACAATGTGCTCTTTCCCCTCAAGACAGCAGTTACAAATATTCTAGAAGAAAAGTCACGCAAACACTGGCTTTTTTTGTTTCACTGCAGAGCTTTCTGTACAACAGGAATATATCAGAGGGGAAAGAGACATGATAGAAAGGTACAGCTCTTGCACAGCCTGCAGCAAATATTGCTAATTTTTGTATTGATTTTATTCTGTGTTTCAGAAGGCATGAAGCAGAGGCTACAGGAATTCAGTAATTCTCCAGAGAATGAGAATTTATGAGGAAAAAAATCTTACTTGATAAAACAATTTTGTTCATTACTTTTTTTTCTTTGTAGAGTAGAAGCAAGGTGCCTTGACAGGTTCATGGTAGTTCAGACCAGACCCTCTGTTAGAATAGAACATAATTCCCTTTGTAGCTATAGTACACCCTTTTTTATAAAATCTCCTTCGTGATCAGCAACCAGAAGATCTCTGGCCTCTAAAACAACATATTGTTTAAGCATATTTTCACTGTTATGGTTATAAAGTGTGGCAAAAGCCATATGTTTTCTGTATGTTTGGGGAGACATAGGTCCAGCCAAAGCCTGAAGAAACGTCTACCCTGATGAACTTCTGCTATAATTCTGCACAGTTAGAACACCTGGCTGCAAACCATTCACCAATAAAGTTCCAGTAGAGATAGCTGAGCAAAACGAGGAAATGATTTATCAATATTAAACACTTGAGAGAACCAAAAATATGTTCACAAGGCTCCACATTGAAACTAAAAAACCTATTTGATTTCCTCTCCATCCTTCATGGATGGTACATCACTCCAAGGTGAAACATTTTGGGTCCACATGGATCCCCATCCCAAGGACTTCCAGGTTCCCCAGCTCTGGGAGAAATATCCTCCTGGAAGCCAAGACACTAGTGACTTCCCTCTCACATTCTTGCTTCCTAAGGTGCCATAGACTCTTTCCTGGGAAGTCTAAGAAAAACTTTAGAAATGTAACAGTGATACATCATTCTGAGTTTTTCTAATCGAAGTTTGGATTTTTTTTTTCTATCAGGATTTTTTAAAAATGTATTCTATTTCACAGTGAGTGTCTTTTTCAAAGCCTCAGAAATATGAATCCGGCCAGAAATCCCTAATGGTGTAACTGTTCTTCTAAACTGACACATTGTCCATCTTGCTTGTCAGTTTGGCTTCTGCATGCCTTGAAATATGATTTTTTTTTCTTTATCTTTACAAGTAACTGTTGAACCTGCCGGAGTAGTAGCTTGGGAAACAAAACATTGCACTTTTCCTATAAATCCTTTAGAAATATCTCAAACCTTTTCTGTTGGATAGTGCATCGGCTACAAACTTTCAGATAAATGGGTTGTTATTTGCTAAGGCTGTCAAGAAAATTGTACTTAATGTTGATTGCAGTTGTAATTTTTACTGTAGGCCTGTTCTCATGGAAATGAACTAAGAGTAACTCATGAAGTCAGGTAAAGAAAGTGATGATGACTCAGGGACTTTACCTTCTAGAATTATTTTTTTGAAAACAACGTAAAGTTTTGTCTTTTACTGTGTATCATTAAACTAATGTAATCCTGTTTCTGTTTTTACGCTTATGAGTAGGTCTGCATTATAATTTTGCCTTTATTTTCCAATGCTGAAGTTTAAAATCTGAATTTACATGTCTCTCACTTGCAGCAGACAGGGTACAAACTGGTCAGACTGTTGAAGCAACCCTCATCTTTGCTTTTAAATCGGCTGCTCCATCCCAAGGGATTTGAAAATAGCTTTTATTAGAATTTAGATAAAGCAAGTAACTTCTACAATTGATGCATTTGGCTCTATGGAATAAAATTGTCACAGCCACAGCTTGTGCTGCTGTTTCTTTGCCTGCCCCTCCTGCACTACAGACCCTTCTGCTGGCTGAACGTACGCTGTGATTGCAGACACAAGTGCGGCATCACCTTTCCATCAGAGTGCACCAGCCCTGATAAGGCAAATGAGAGCTCCGATGCCTACTGCCCAGCCACCACGTTTTATATAACTAAAGTTTCAGAAAAAAACAGTCTAATGTGTTGGTCATGGGAGGCCAGTGCCTTTTTTTTCTCAGCATTAAGATTTCTCCTAGATAATAACAACAATTCACTGTTAATATAAATTTCAATTTTCTGGACACAGTTGCATTAAATATGTAATCCATTTGGTAAGCTGCAACTTCCCTTAAAACTTCTAATTTACTACTTTATACCTATTATTAAAAATTTAATAATTATCAAGCTTTATTCACTGCATGCTTACTTTTTAATTTCCACCAATCTACATCAACCTATGCTTTGGCTGCTCTGTATCCTACAGAGCATAACATAAAAAACACAAGAATACCTCAACACTCCACCTACTCATTCTTTGTTGATAGTGGAACATACTTAGGAAAAGGGGACTTTGCAGTAATATATTTTTAGAAGTCAGTGGCCTGAAAAACTGAAAGGGTCTCAAAGTATGGGGAACCTTGTAGACAAAACTTGTCAGCAGTTCCCTCTCCTTTCTACTGAGGAATCTCCAGTTTGGCAGTGCCTGCTGATCTTCACTGCAGTGCCACATGGGCAAAGGGGTAATCCCTGAAGAACAGGGCTATGTCTGGAAAAGCCTAATAATATTTAAATGGCTTATTCTCTGTGAAGACTGCAAACTATGCGACAGATTATTTATGTTCCACTAGTTAACTGGATACACTGTCATTAAGAGATGACTAGAAAGATGCAGACAAGATCAGGTCTATTAAAGGATTTAGCTACTCAAAGCTGGAGGTTAAACGTGATTCGGTGTATACTTCAAGCCAGCTTTGAACCAGAGTGCACTGGGACGTGGCAGCACCTGGCTGTGTCCATACTATTAAGTATTGCCTTTCAGGTGGCAGATTAGCATAGGTATAATTCAGTTCCAGCACACAACTTTGTGGCTCCTAGACATGACTAGACTCATGCAGCTACGGTTCAAATTATATATGAGGGCTCTCTGAAGGTGCTTGGCTGCTTTAAACCCTTCATAGCTTTTTTTCTGAAGCTGATCCTCACACCTGAGGTGAATTACCAAGAGCTGCTCAATTAACCAGTGACTAAGTTTGCATCAGGACAGAATTCTCATTTCTGTTCTGTTACTTTAGCCATCAGTTATTTTTCCTACGTTTTCTGATTTAGCTCTCCAGCAAAAGGCTGGGAAGTTAAAATGCACAAAATACAGATATCAAGCAGACCGTGCAATTTGTAATTTGACCAACAGCTTTCAAAATTATTTCATGATTATATTTACGTTATGTAATTATTTGAAATTGTTAGGAGGTGAAATCAAGTATATAATAGTTGTTAAAATACGACCTTTAACTGCTTGAACTTTCCCCTAAAAGCATCAGGAAGCGTGGATGCAGGATCATGGCCTCAGTGATGTAGAACTCTCTTCTGCCGTACACGGTTTCTCACAGGTGTTTAATAACAGTCTTGTCAATTTACAATTATTACCCCTTCAGTTATAGAAGAGAGATTAACTTTCCCTCCTGAGCACTTAGGCTAATGCAGCACTACGGCTTTATGGCATGATTTACCATCAGAGAGACATGGTTTGAACTCAATCGAGCCACATGCTTGTATGCCTTAATTGAACTCTGGGCCTTCAGGACATCATTGAAAGCCAAGAAAGACAAAGGCTGAGAGCCGAACCGACAGGGAACAACATCATTGTGTGAGCTTTGCCTTCGAGAACTCACTCTCTTTTTTGCCTGTGACTAAGTAACCTCTGTTTTCAGGAGTTTCTCTATCCTTTTTCTTAAGCCTTGATTGATTTTGTTCTTTTTTTGTCCTCATCTCACCTCACGTGAAACCAATCCAGATAAGATTAATACTGCAAAGGAAGTGGGTCATAGGTGGAATAATATGGACACTAATCTGGCTAAAAAGATCAGATCACAGAAAGATATCATTGACATCTCCTTGTTATTTTGGAGAATTAATGACCCTAAGTGTATCTGTGCCTGATCCCTTAAGGTGTTTCTAAAATACAGGATTCTGGAGTTCTCTGCTGCTTGCAGGTTGCACTGAGTGCTGCAGAAATATCCTCTCTCTCTAGGGATGATACTGGAGCACTCACACATCTCCTCATACCTGCATTTTCATATGTAGGAAACCAAGGAGTGGAAGGGAGAAGGTCGTGTTTCAACTATTTTTCCTCAATCTGGAAAAATAGAGGACCAGAATCCTTGAGCACACCACAGAGTGCATCTCCCACACTTTCATTAACATCTTAAAGAATATGCTGGTGGATGTGAGACTTGTGGTTAAAACAAATCAAAGGTGTTAAGTAGACCAGTTTTACTGCACAAAATTTTCAACTATTAAATATTTAAGCTGTAAAATGCAATCGATAAAAAGGCAACTTTAACGTGGTTCTCACAAACAGCGATTCTTAGCAACAAAGTGGCAGTTAAGTGCTTGGACAGGAATGTCTTAGAGAAAGAATTGATCATCTGTTGAGTGACTATTAAACGATGAAGTGATTACTGGACAAAGAAGACAGTATTGTTTACAAAGATATAAGCAAGCTGTGTCCAAAACAAGATAAGAAACCTGATGAGAAATCTCCCCATTGAATCTGAAATGAGATAGACCTTATCTGGAGAATGGTGTTTAGTTTTAGACACTGAGATTTAAAAGAGATGGGGAAAAGGAGGAGAACATAGTGGTCAGAGTAGGCGATCAAATACATAAAAGGCCTAAAATGAGAATTTTATGTGTGACTCATTCCATATAGCATGCTCCTGAAATGTTGATTTAATAAGCTGCTTTTCTGATTTTGAAAACAGCAATCTTTTTTATTTGGAGACTATGAAGAATTAATTAGACCAATATACAAGATTATTTGGATTGAATATATGCACTAAACTATAATATTTATAGATAATATTTAACAGTAACATTGTTATTGCTACATATTGTGAACATTAGAGTTTTAAAGGATGAGGGGGAACGGTGGAAGAAGGGAGTGAGAAAATTATAGGAAAATAGGAAAAAGAAAATCAGAAGTAGAACAGCAAACAAAAATGGAAATATACTTTTAAAATGCCTATTAATTGAAGTTCATGCCTTTCTTTCATCCTTAAATATAATAGGAAATGAAAATCAGAAATTAGGTGGGCTTGAGAGCCATTTCCACACAGAGAATATATGTGATATAGCATGATGCATGGATGAAAAGCAAGTCAATTCTTTTGCAACCAAGCACTGGATTCCAGGTGGTAGGATTATCTCTCAGATAATTCAAAATATTTATCTGAAGGGTAAGGAATGTTTTAAACCCACAGAAACAAAAAAAACCAGTAACAAGTAGTACCCAAAGGCAAATGAAAAAACAAAATGATAATGGAGGGGAAGACACAGGCAATCACAGCGTAAAAAAAGAGAAGGAGGCAAAGAAAGGGCATTCACATGAAATGGGCAACTGCTGATAGAGCCTAAAAGGTGAGAGAAAGTGTGAGCTCTCTGGAAAAAGGCATTAACACAGCTGACCCACTGAACAGCATGTGACCAGCAGCAAAATTATAGGAACTACATGTAAACTCTCTTGACCGACATATAGTAAATGACGCAGCAGGCAAAACCATTTCTTTCTTATTTCCATTTCTTTTCCTAAAGGGATTTAGCTATATTCTTTTCAGAAGTCTGTTAATCCCAAATCTACATATGTCCTCAAACAAGAGCATAAAGCTGAGGCAAGAATAAACCCCATATTTTGTTTGAGTTGTCTTTTATAAGCAAATGAAGTATGCTAGCATTTGTACTCATTCCACAACAAGTGTCTTTTGGTATTGCTATAGAAGCAAGTGTATATCCTCGACTACAATACAGATTTGAATAAACTAAACGTTTGCAGTGAGGCAGGCATGATCTGAAGTCCTCTCATTGGAATTTTTGTGCCATATATGATGGCATAGGCTTCCAAAACTTAAGGCATTGCTGAACCCTCCGGAGACAACAGTTTGCAATATTCATTGTTCTCCCCCAGGACCACAGTGGTCCTGTCCTGTCCCGGTTTGATGTTTTTCTACCGGAAAACCTAAAGTTAGTAAGTAGGAATATAATCTCTTCCATTAGCCTTGCCTTTCGCAGACCCCAAAGGACTTCCTGTTCTTAGAGACTGTGGTGGCAATGGTGGTTCCTCTGAACTTACCATCAGCCTTTGCCTAAGTTGATAGCTCTCGTCTTCTGCTTCACTGACTTGTCCGTTTTGTTGATTCCACAAGTCATGGTTACTGATGTTACCAACTAATTGTGATACAGAGAGGAAATCACAACTCTTAAAACTGATGCTTCAAACAACCCTTAAGGAGACTTAATACTTAAACATGGATAAGCTTCCAAAACTTTTTATGCAACCTTTAGGACAACAAAATTGTTCCTACTGATTTTTATTTTCATGTGAAAATACAGATTTCATACATTTATGTTGCTTTAGGCACTTTGGGCCTTCATTTGAGCAAGGGACAGCTTTCTAAAATATTTTTTAAACACCAAAATATTTTTGGCCTTTTAACTCTGTGAGTTACGGTTGTGATGCAACCACAGGGAAGTAAGCTGTTCACGTGGCAATGAGTGAGAAAACTGGTGGTGGCGGTGGGGAGGTCCTAATGAAGAGTTTTGAGGCTGAAAAAAAATGATATGTTTACATGAGAGGTTTAATGTTACCCCCTCAGTTTTGAAATGCGTGATGTGGCGCTAATGAAGTTCAATAGGACAATTCACAGGTAACAGTATGTTTGTGAAGTGTACAGAGCCAAATAGTGTCAAAGCTGGACACACTGAAGTATCAGCAGTTGTGGTCCCCTATGCAGTCCAATCTGCCACTGTACGGTCCTGCTACATATGGTCTCTTCGTCTCAGAGGCCTGTGGCAGGCAGAGCAGCCAGGTCTCCAATGCTACTTGGCACAGCTTCTTTGCACCAGGAATGAGGAAGGAATGGGAAGGAGGAATGTTCCTTTTTCTTTGTCCTCCTTGCAAGCAGTATCACCCCATACTTCAGCAGAACCACAAGTGAAGCAGAGATAACATTTATATAGGGTCAGCAGGCAGCTATGTATCTCAGGGAAAGAGTGGCTGAAGTTTAGAATTGTACTGTGTGCCCGATAGATGTGGAGCAAAAGCCCTGCTGATGCAAAATTCAGGAAGTTTTATACAAATCACATATGTAATCCTCAGCCACACTCCTTAGCAGAGATGTAATCTCACCTGACCTCAGAAATTCCAGCTATATTTGCCTGACCCACATTCAAATCCATTGCCTGCAGATCCTCTCTTGTGCTTATCTGTCCTCGACACCAGCCTCCCACAGAGTACAATCCTCCCTCAGCTCTGCAGACAAGGGGAGCATAAATGCATAACTCTGTGCTGCACTCCCAAAAGTTTCCTTCCTAAGCACCTTTCCTTGTTCCTGCTAGGATCTCACTTTGTCAAGGCAATTGCTGACAGGCAGTCTGCTATTGAGAGGTGATCTGGAATGATTCATTTCTCCTTAAAGAACAATTTTTGGGCAAAACCCTTTACAGATACCATTCAACACACTAATCATGCATTTGCAGATCTTAAACTAGGAGTCACTCATGTATCTCTCACGTTGAGAAACCTTTTATAAAAAAAAAAAAGAAATGGGAAAGGGAGACAATCTGGCTACTGTAATTCAGATCTGAGCAAGTGTGTTACAGTGTTATTACAGGTATAGTTCGATACAAACTGTTGTCTTCCCTATCCACCTGCAGTATATGAAAGCAGTCCTCATTAAATTCTCAAGTAGCTCTGGTTATTCAAAATGGCCTATTTAACTTTTTTTTTTTAAGGCCTTTCTATCTTATTACCGCTAGTACCAGTAGATTGAGATGTGAATGCTGTGCTTGGGCTGAACCCACCATACTCGCTCCAAGAGGGACACTAAGCAGTCCTCACCTTTTAACAAAACTGGGCATCCTCACTGTCAACCTGTATGCTGGATTTCAAATCATTATATATGAGATGAAAGGCATTATATTCCATTATCATTTCCCCAGACTCTGAAATTCTGCACTAATGCCTAACACACTTTTTACTAACAAAATCAGAGATTTACTGGTTATAGTCTAGACAACATACAACTGTAGAAAACTATAATAATATATATAACCATAATATACATGGCCAGAGAACACAAATTAAAGTTCAATATATTTTCCCATAGTTAAATATGACTGACAGATTTACCATATTTCCATTTTCAACCTCCCCTGTTGCACGTAGAAGCTGCTTAATTGGCAACACCCCAATGCAAACAAAGATACCATTTTAGCTTCCAATAACTCACAATCCCTACTAATAACTGCATTGAGATAAAACTGCTTTTATTTCATAAGTTGCTGTACAATAAGCACCAATCAAGATAATAACATTTTGCAGCCACAACAGAGCATAGAACCAGCAGGAAGTGAAAAAAGGGACATGTAGCTGGAAACGCACTGAGGGGAACATCTGTTCATAGCCACTAACAACAGTGGACAAGATTGCCAGCATCGGGTGTACTAGTCGAATGCCTAAGTGGTCTTGTTATTGAACCATTATTAAGTAAAACAGACATGAACTGCATCAAATATAGTGCTGTATTTAAGAGAATATGTCATTCAAACTGGTTGCTGAAGGGAATGGGATAGTTTTGTGCTATGCTAAAAAATATATTATCAAACTGAGATCTAGAGCAGAAAAGATTGCATGTTTTAGACTTTGCTGTTCTTATTATTTCCAACTACTAAATAATATTTTCTCCCACGTTACTGGACAAAAGCTTTACAAAATATTGTTAGTGACTGCGGATCAACCCTTTTTAACTAAAATACTTCTAATAGGCTTGATGATCAAACACTTCCAAGTTTTTTTCTTTTTTTGCTGTAAAAAAAGAGGCAATACAATTTGAAGAAAACTAACTAGATGGTAGTTGGAGAGGATTGGAATGCAAAGATATGACAATTTAGAAATATAGCAGTTATTCTATATGTTTTGTACTTATTTGCATACCTATCTCAGGAGTATTGAAACTTAAAGTTTTGACTGCATGGGAATAGTTTGGGCTTTTTCTTCCCTCTTACCATCGTTCATACAAGGGAAAGCGACTAACCAGGTTAATTCTGCTCCCCTGCAATATCATAGGTGCATCAGGCTTTAAAGCCTGTACTATCTTCTAATACAAATCAGTTAATACCACTCCAATTCTGCCTGCTGTAGGGTTTATTAACAGCATTTTGCTCCCACTTTTTATACTGAAATTCATTTTACCAGCTCTTTTCTGAAAATAAAAAAAGAAGGAATAATTATTTTGAGTTCATGAAAAGACTATGAATCACTCACATTTAATGATTCATTAGGGAGGCTTTCTCTGAATAAGTTATTTTTTCAGATCATAATATATAAATATGTTTTCTTTTAGACTCCTGGTAGCTTTACCGATATTTATGGAAATCAGTATCTTCCATATTGTAAAGGATCATCAGTTCTTGTTTATTTCCACCGCAAAGTGTCACACAAACAGCATTATGCATGGTTCCACTTCTTTTCCTGTACAGTACGCTATTCACTTTGTTAGTATATTTATCTTCAGTTTTGTTAATTTGTTTTTGAAATCTGTTCACTGATGTTCTTGCATTAGAAATAGGGCAGCAGCATGCATTGCCTATACGAGGCTGCTATTTATCTCTGTCTTATTTAGATGGATTATATTGTGTCAAATGCTGACAGAGTTCAAAAGGAAGAAACCTTAACTATATCCCTCTATTAAGTTGATATGCAGGACTATGATTTATTTTCTTCCCACTTAATTCTTGTTTAATTCATCTGAAGATTAATTATTTTTGTTGATCCTGCAAAGCATTTATGCAAGCTTTCAGCTCTACTGAGTTCAAGTGTGAAGTATGACTTCAGTAATTTCAATTTCAGGTACTTACATCCAGAACTGCTGTCCTAAAACTGCCCTACAGCTGTCATACACCTCTGAAGATGCCAAAAATCACTAAGCTAGACGCCATTATTTTTTTACTCTAAAGTTTTCTAGACTACAACAGTTGTCCATCAGGCTTCTCCACCTCAGTTTAGATTATTGCTGAGCAGCTCAATGCCTACTTGAAGGTAAGGGTATTTCCACCCAGGTCTCCCAGCAGAAGGAAGTCAGGTATGCCGTGGTTTGGTTGGCGGTCTGAAACATGCCACCTGGGCACCACGTCAGGTGTTCTATAAAAGCTACAGCTGCTTCTGCATTTCTTTTAGGGTTGAGAGGAAGCAATGTTATTCTTTTTTCCACACTTGCATATCTTTTACATAACTGCTTACCTGTGGTGCAGGGATATGGGCTGCAGAGAAGAATGCAAGTTTCATTGACAGATATAAAAGGAAGAAACATGTCCTGGGCTCCAGCCTCTGCTCCATGGACTGTTTATGTACTGTTTACAGTAACTTTTTACGTATTTTGGCAATGTATAGCGATATCAGTGCAGAGATGTTAACTCAGGTCTGCCATTTCCCAGAGCAGTGTTCTCTGTTAGGTACAGTGAAACATTTTCTGCAGGACAAAATTATTTCCTTTTTTCAGCATAAGCCTTTTTCCCCACAAGCAGCTGTCATTCCTGTGTCCCTAAAGCAGAAGACTCTCTCACTCAGCTCTGAGGAAGGAAATTAACCCTGAGAGAAGTAAATCTGAAAATTACTTTCTTGTTTTTGCAGTTCTCTTACTGTCAGTTTCTAGGCAGCTCTTTCCTGGCAAAATATAGTTTAACTCTACTCAAAATAATTCACATTCTGGATCCCATTCCCCATATACATTGTGTAGGTGACTAGGAGCGTAATTCAGATTTCTCACTGCCGTTCTAGGAAGCTATAAATTTGTCTCTGCAATGCTTAGTACTTTGCACTGGTGAGTGTGGTGATCTGGGCAGACCGCAGAAGTCAGGACAACCGAAGGACAACCTAAGGTATAGACTGACTCAGATAAATGACCTCTATGCCAAAGACTGGGTAGACCTTCTATCTGAAAATGAAGAATGTGGTCACTCTAAAGTCACTCGTTTGTTTGCAGGAGATGGGTAAGTTTACCCTACATTGCTTAGACATCTGTTTTAGGATGGGCTGAGCTGCTTATCATCTCCACTGACTACAAGGACAGTAAAATACTTTAGTACTTATCTAAAGTATTGGCTTAGATAAGATATCTAAGGCAAGTTAACTGAAGTGGTGTTAATCCTGCCCCTTTTGTCAGCTCCCCCCGACTCACAACTTCAGACCCTTTAGCTCCTGCTTCCTCGATCGCTGTGTAACTTCAGAGCGAGGAGGCAAGGAGCAAGGTGAAGACTCTCTTCCCAGTCCTGATTCTCTCTCTCTCTCCCCTTTGCACAGGTACACACATGAGCAGTATTCCCAGTTTCCTGCTCGTAGCACATAACACACAATGCACAAACTTAGTGCCCCAAGCTTCCCCAACTTGCAGTCCTCTCTTGCAGGGAAGCTGTGTGCAGGCACACGAGGTATCTCAGCCAAAGGCACAAGAGGCATGGGAGCCAGGAGTGGGCTTCCTCACCAAAGCAGTAGCAGGTTATACGGTCTTGGGATGATTTCCTGGACAGCCAAGATGTAGCAGCTGTGACAGGCTGTTGTTTTGGGTCCCTCTGCTCGGCAGGATGCTACGCCAAAGCCAAGGGATTGCAGCAAACCAGCCTCTCACTTATACCATGATGTGGGCCAAAAGCATTATTCTTTAGATTGTACCCAGCCCATAAGTTATACCTGCATGGTGCAGATCTGGTCAAATAATAGGAAGTGGCCTGGGGCTGTGCCAATGTTACTGAGAGTTTGTCTGTTTTCTCCAGTGATGTCTATCTTTCTGGCAAAGGGGAAGATTATTTTTCCTGACAAACTTTGCTGAATTTCAGCACAGGTAATTAAAACTGCTCCTATCACAGCTAAAGCAAAAAAGGTCCAAAAAGTATTATTTTCTTTCACTTCAATTTTTGAACTTACCTACCAGCCTTCACACCAGCCTGACCCTGAGAGAACATAAAAATGAAGGCAATTTATTTCTTAATGCTATTCTAGATAAAGCAAGACTACAATAAAACAGTAAGTAGTAACAATGATCTCCTACTGTGAAAAATAGAAAAGTGGAAACAGTGTTGATTTTGTGTCCTAATACTGTAAATAGCATGATTATGGGGACAGTCATATTCAGAAACAGTTAATATTGAAGAACGTTTTTGTTGCTTTTATTAAGTGTAATTAACACAATTAACACCTTAGAATAGTCTTAGATTTGTGCCCAGAATTTTGTTTTAACAAAAATATAGATCAAAATGTGTACTTGTAGCCCAGAAATTACCAAGTCTTTTAGAAAGAACTAAAGTAGCTCCAACTTCCTTCCTTTGCTGTTATCTAAGTATATAGCTTCTACTTTGAAGACACCAGGAAAAATATTTTTAGCTTCATCCAAAGCTTGCTGAAGTTGGTGGAAAATTTCCCACTGAGTTCAATGGGTTTTGGGTAAAGTGCTTAGTGTCCTCAGAAATGATTTATCTGGTCCACTCTTGTCTATTCGTGATTTGAGGGAGAAGCGTTCTTCATTTCCCTGAGACTATTTTAATCAGCCGGTAAAATATCAAAAAATATATTTTGTTTTTCCATCTGTAAAACGGAAATAAGCAAGTCTGTTAACCGCACTGGGATCCAGTGATATAGTGTATATATACCTAGGTGCTAATTCTCCTTATCGCTAGCTCCTATCCATCAGCAAAGACTCTGGTTTAGAGACTTTTACATTTAATAAACAAATAAATATCTATCTAATGTGGCTCTCCCTGCTAACTATGCCATTGGAAAACATATTTATTCACAGAGCTTATTGCCTTAGTCAGGCATTGATGAATTAAAAAAAAAGAAGAAGAAGAAGAAGTAGAATAAGGGCAGTTTAATGACTGTGGGTTTGGAGATTCGTAAAAAGTGTCAGGTTCTGTCACTTCAGGACAAGGTCCCCCAGCATTTCTTAATTTCTTTTGAAAATTTTTGATTCAAAACCAGAATCAAGTAAAGTGTCTGTTAAATGCCTGCAGAGCAGCCTCTTCAATACCTACACTGTCAAGCTGAGTGACTTTGTAAACAGCCTGCACTGCCATTCAGTTATTACTTTAACTGAGTAATTAAATTGAATACATAATATTAATTACACATTCATCAAGCTATATAGAAATATCATAGTAATATTTTAAAGATTTTTATTTCCATCATTCATGTTGACAACTTTAAAGCAAAATTTCCCGTGTGTCTTTTAGATCCCTCTGTTAAAAGGAGAGAATTCACTAAGTGAACATTTTTTAAAAGGCATACCTTTCCCTGACTGTGATGAACACTTCGTTACTTTATATGTGTGTGTATGTGTGTGTATTTATACACACACATATATGTACGTGTTTGTGTGTAAAGATACATATACATATATACATATGAAAAATACCTGCAAGCACATCATGGCTCCTTTTTTTTTTTTTTTTGGTCTGCTGCTCCTGCAAACCTTTTCTGTCTCAACAAATCTAAAAATCCAGTTACGTAATGACTGCTCAACATCATACTTAAACGGCTAGGGATTTGGATTCAGGATTTGATGCATTTAGGTAAAGACTAAGCACAATATATCCTGTCCCTTGAAACAGTGTAACGTAACAAAACGGAGCATTGAACCAAACAGATATAAAAAGAAATGCTGAACACACTTGGTGAGAATATTCTATATATTGTATTGCTGCAACAGCTTGTGTTACACTGTTCGTTTCAAATTTTAGTGGTTTTCCTATTCCAGTGGTTCATTTGCAACATTGCAGATGAAAAGTCACCAATGGTACAAAAACTTACATATGCAACAACATATCGTATTTATGGTGGTCATATTTAAAACTTTCAGTTTTGAATGCAGTCTAGTCTTCCTAAAAAATAAGATGATAACAAAGTTTGGTGGTAGTAGAAGCCAAGTACTTTTGAGTTCTTTTTCTGATTGTTTTCCTGTCTAAATATTGTCATTTATATAGCAGTTCACACTGACCAGTACTGTTAAACACACTGCATTCTTGAGTAGATTAGGATTTGTGATATTCTGTGATTATCTCCAAAGTCAAACAATGTTAATAATATGACTAGCCCTAATATGTCCTAAATCCACCCTCTAAGCCTCCTCGATCTAGATCTTAAGTAAACCACTCTACCTTTCTGAAGAACTGTAATGTGAAGGTAATAAAAAAGCATGATTATTTATCTTTGAGTAATCATTCCCAGCTTCATTTTAGAGAGAGGAAAAGAGAGAGGGAGAGCATAGAAAGGGGCTAGGAAGATATTTGCCTAAAATTTACATTAGACAATGGTGTTAGAATATAAGAGTTTTTGTCCTTGTTCTGACACTGGTATTGGTCACATGTCTGCCTTAGTATGTACGTAAGGACTATATATTGGGGTATTCAAAAGAGCCCGGTCAGGTTATTTTCACTAGTACCTTCCTCTCTAGGGTCCTCTTTCAGAATCCTTTAGTCAATCTTCAAGATCTTTAGTTGTTCAGCATGTGAAATGTACTTTACCTAATTTATAACTCTAAAAGTCAACTGCCAACATAGGAATAATGTATTACCAAATGATTATGATTTGGGGAAATATTATATGATTGCATCATAAACCCAAACAGTACGAAAGACTCAGTAGTTCCTGTAGTGCTATTAAAATCATACTTTTAAGAGAGGCCTTATAGTTGAGAAAGTCTATCACCAAATAAACATCTGTGGCAGTACTTTAAATCTATGGATCTGCTTCTGTGACATGTACTCAAAGTTCCATTTAGAAAATCACCCTTAAAGAGCTGGCTGCTTTATGCTATGTAACAAGTATACTCTAATTCAAAAATCAATTTATTTACACTAGCACATATGAAAGGATCGAGGCTTCCTTCCATGGCTTTTAACAGGCAGGAACAGATAAAGGAGTTTCAAGTTGTTATAATTTGAGTAAGTAATATGTCTACCCAGTAATTTACTGCTGTTGAGATAAAACAATAGGCATTTTGCTGTTGACTTTTTAGTTTAAACCAGTTTTTGAGGAAGCTTTAGGCCTGGGCCCCAGAAATTCTGGAAACCAAGAACAGGAAGCTATGTATTCATATTTGTAAGCACATGACTATTTATCTACACCAAAAACTAATAGTCGACCAGATTGATTGAGCCTATGTGTCCTCAGAGTGACCATTATTTTGGAGCTTTCACCCTATTTCCTGGTTTGATACGGCTTCATATTTGATCCCATCATCTGAATTATTCTTGGGTTAAGTCTGAGGATAGTAAGATGATCTCAAAAAATCCATATCAAAAGGCCCCAAGGCTACAGTGAGCTGGATTGATTCTATCATACTTAGTTTCTTGGTGTCCTCAGGATAGTTCCATTTCAGTAGGTCTTTTTGTGGAATCAAAATATTATCCATTTTATTTAAGGGTCCCAGATGAACCTGCTCTGATAGTGGTAAGATAGCCATTTTTTGTTATACTTAGGAGAATGTTTTACTTTTTCTCATTTATGAGAGAAAAATCATCTATTCTTTCTTCCTTTTGTAGAAATGTAACTATCATGAGCAACAGAGCATGTCTGCAAAAAACACCCTTTGGCTTTTCAGAATCTATTTCTATCAAGCTGCAGAACACAGTCGAATTTACACTGACATAAGTGGGAGAACATCTCGGTGTTCTCAGAGGACTTTTCATATCACTGCATTTCAAAGCAAACTTTGCTGCACTATTACACCCTAAAGTGAACAAAAGTAGTTCTTTCCCTCTACTCCAAAAACTTCATTGAGTTAGAAAGGATTTTTTGTCCTTGGTCAAGATTAATTTATAGTGTTACTGAATAGTCCGTGCAAAGCCAAATTCTGAGGTTCCTATAAAATTTCTGACCACTAAGTAATCTCAATGCCCACAGTTTGACACAAACAAAAATTGAGATGGAAATAAATCTAAGGCTGATAAAACCTCTCCTGACCTATGCATATCTCCTGCACAAGATCCATGATTGTTTATGCTCTTTCAAAGAAAGCATTATGTGGATCTGCTGCAAATCGATAGGTGCCAATGAGGTAAGACAGGCAAATTTTTCTCCAATATCTGCTTTTGGCTTCCATGCCAGTTCTATGCCTGTCTAGTCAGCTAAGTGCCACTGATCTTCAGGAACTGAATGCACTGATAAAATTCCTGCCTTTTATAAGACAAGCATACACGAAATTTTCTGCCTGCACAGTTCTTAAGTCTAAATAGATTGATTCTGCTAACAGATATTTGCACAAGAAGCAGTCAACATCACACCCAATCACTATATATATTCTTTGAGAGCTTTGTCATTACAATACATTAAATTTAATGCAATAAAAAAATTAAAATTAAAGGAAATGAATTTAAATATAAACACATGTATAGAACCAGTATTGCTTTAGTTGCATATAATTGTAAAAGAATACTATTGCAGATAGGAAATGCTAAAAACGTATAAAGATGTCTTTTGAACCAGGAAAATTTACAAGAACTCTTAAGTCTCCTTTGAAGAGCATTTTACAGTGTTATCCTTTCAGTATAAATGACAGACAAGGTGAGTTCGGGTTATGAATTACAGTTTCCCTGTCACTCAAGACCCTTCCAAGCAGCTGAGCCCAGATTCTTAGCTTGTTAGCATTTAACCCCACATATATAAAAAGAACAACATGAAGCTAAATAAAATTTGAAGGATAAGTTTATTTCATCCTTTTCCAGCAAAGCTACATCAAGAAATAGATTTTTTTTTTGAATAATCAGCTGGTCAGTTACTAAACATGTTAAGTTCATCAGATTTCCATTTTTCTGCTTTTTTTTCCTTATAGCTTTATACTAATACTTCCATAAATTCTCCTCTTACTTAGAAAATAAGCTTGCATATTACTTTTTATCACCAAAGTTCAAAATAGGCTTCCAGAAATATTATTATAAATATTTAGAAATACAACTGCATGCACAAAAAACCCAGTCCCCATTGCTGTTCCAAGTCATTTGTATGATACCATTCCATCCCAACTCCCATACACAGAAAAAGCTAATATACTACTTTGAAGAACCAATACACTGGAAGATGTAGTCTTATTTCTTTCACTCTTTATAATAGTGTGCATATTTCTGTTAGTTAATACTACAGCACTGTTACTTCTGTATTCATAGTTTTTCCTTCTACAGAGGGTGTTATCTCCAGGTACAATGACAGCCACCTCTTTACTTTCTTCTCAAGTAATTGGTTGTCTGACTTTGGTTCTTTAGAAAATGTGAACCTACTTGATTGCTAGATATAGAAATAAATAGGAAACCTCTAGGAACTGTAGGAATGCAGAAATTAAATTACAGTCATTGAACAGCAGAAGTTTTAGTCAAGAGCAAAAGAAATCATAGAAGGAGAAAGGTGGAAAAAAGCAAAGCAGGTAGATTACAGATAGAAAGCCAAAGTACCCTCCCATATACATTGATTAAACTGGAAGTGTCCACCAATTAAAAGACATGAAAGATATTCAAGGTCTCCTTCAAGCCTCATCTGGTTGGTAGAGTTTGCTTTCACTGACATAGCGTTATTCCTTTCCTGGGTTATTCAGAAGCTGTCTTCTGGGAGTCAAAACTTGTTTATGTACCATCAGCACTGGGGAAGGTCTGCCATCACTGAGAGCTGTCACTCTTCAGAGGGTCACGGGAAAGGGCCGTTCCTCCTGGACGCAGCTGCTGTAAGTCAGTCTTTGTTTAAGAAGGTGGAGGTTCTTCTTTTGCTGCTACGAGAAAACTATATATCTGCTTAACTCACCTTTCCGCAGCCTCTTTCTGGATCAAATGCTCTCTATGTCCAGCCTCAGTATATACGTCATCCATAAGCCACACATGTTCCGTGGTGGACTCTGCTGTTTGTTAGCCCAGCTTCTGGGATTCACTCACCCTATATGGTGTCCATGTCCTCTACACAGAAGTGAAATAAGCATCCCTGTCCTATTGGTCTCTATCCTGCTCTCCACAAAGGCTGTTTTTCCTAACAGACTAGTACTTTTTACCCTCTCACTATTGGTAAGCTGGCCTTCGTGAGAAAGTTGAGGGAATATTTTCTAGTAATTTTTAACGGTAATGGCTGGAATTGAGAGTTTCTATACACATAGTGAGTTTTTACAAGCCATGCAGCATTAGAAGGAATGCATATCCATGAAAATGCCTGCAGAGGTAAGAGTTCATAAACAGTGCTAAATTAATTAATCTATACATTTTGTATTGCTCCAATTACAGAGCTATACAGGGTTATTTTTGGCCAATTATACTTCATACTATGGTGGTTTAATTGAATATTCCAGATGATTAAAACTTGAAAAGAAATGTCATAATCATGGCCTAACTAGCAATACTAAAACAACAAAAATGTATTTTACTCTAAACAGCATTAATTCTACGAGTTGTTTCTTGATCAAGATGATATTTAA
The DNA here is from genome assembly GCF_040807025.1 of Struthio camelus. Classification (NCBI taxonomy): domain Eukaryota; kingdom Metazoa; phylum Chordata; class Aves; order Struthioniformes; family Struthionidae; genus Struthio; species Struthio camelus. The sequence goes on from NC_090942.1 coordinate 134,427,350, forward strand.
AAGGATATGGCATTAAAAAATATTTTATTTTCCTGCTAATGAATGTTCCTGGGGGAAGTCGAGCAACAGACTATCACAAGGCTGAAGGACTGCATTCAAAATCAGGTTTCAATCAATATTTCATCTGCCTAAATTTAAACCTTAGTCCAGAAATTCATATTTGCCCCAAACCCAAAGCTCATCAGTTTTGCCCAGCCAGAAACATCACAGGTGCTAGCCATATGGTTCTTCTGGGTCTACTGATTAAAAAAGCATTTCCATCCCTCCTTTTCCGAACCCCATAACCTATTCATATTTGAGAGACCGTGGCCTCCTTTGAGCCAAGTAATCAGATTTCACTTAAAGCTCGTTTCTTGGCTGGCATTTGCAAAATATTGCAGGGTAGAGTAAAAAGCTGACCTCTGTAAAGGTTCACGTTCAGGTGTCTTCCCAGGGAGATGGTTAGAGACTTGGTTTTGGGGATAGGACTATTTTTCAAGCATTTCTCTCCTTACTCCTTGTAAAGTTTGCAGTCCTGGTTTCTTGTTTCTGCAAATACAGGGGCAATTGGCATGGGTGATTAATATGTTATGCCAAGAATGATACTATTGTGGCTCAGGCCAGGAGCAGCCTGGGACAAGCTCTGCTCACAGCCACAAGGCATGCAGGGCTAAGATACAGGGTGGCATTGGGTGGCAGAACAGGCTTACGGTCATTAGGAATAAATCATTCAGAAAGGTCGAGCTTTGCATTAGGGTTTGAGACAGCAGAAGATTTCGATTTCGCTGTTCAAAATCTGTAGGCTCCAGACTCTACTCAGCTGAAATGAGGGCTGTGCTTGCAGAAGTTTGCATGCTTTCCACAACCTTTGTGCTCTTTCAAAACTGAAAATATAAAAAGAGGAAATCATGCAGTATTAATATGACTAACTTTCATTTCTTCAACCAGGGTCTTTAGTCATAGCTGTCTATTCGAAATAATTACTGTCTATTCAAAATAATGATACTTCTTCCAAAAGTCTTTTGCACCTACTCTGTGTGAAGATGAGAGTACATGAAAAAATAGCATTATGAAGGTTTTCATTCAATTCTATTCTCTTTTTATTAATGTTTCAAAAAGAAATTCAAAACTAGAAACATATAGGAAGGGAGTTCTCTGCTATATACTGTTCTTTATTGGACAATGTTCTGGGTTTCATTAGCATTTCTCAAAAACACAGGAAAGAAAAAAAGTCTTTTTTTCTTCTATTCTGTTATACCTTAAAAACAGAGAGGAAATACTTGATTTGAATTCATCTACAATTATCATTTCTGTGAGTACAACTTGGCAAAAATATTTCCCTCCTTTCCCTCTTCCTCCATCAAAGAAATGAACTGTTTGAAAAGACAAGCATATAGTTTCATTAAAAAACAAATAAAATACATCAGACGTTTTAAACAGAGTAAGGAGATTAAATAGCAGGTTTTGTCCACAAATCCCAAGAGGAGATGGTGAAGCTACTCTTTTCACACAAAGTTTTGAGACTCCAATTTAAATCTCTTTTTTTCCTTAAGGAAATTGAACCCCTATGTTTCAGTTTTCCAAAAAATATCCGGTCCATGAGGTTTTAGGCTAATCTGAGCTGTCCCGTTCTGACTAAACGCTTTAAATTTCAGCAGTCATATTGCTGGAGTCTCAGAAACGTGATCTGTAAGGGGCTTCTGAAGGGCGCCTAGCCCAGCCTTCCACTCAAACCCCAGAGTGCCGCCAGCCCCAGATCAGCTCTGCTGGGACTTTATCTAGCTCTGTCTTGAACACTCCACAGAGATTGCACCACCTCTCCAGGCAACCGGACCAAGGGCTGCATTACCCTCCTAGTGACACAGCTTTTCCTACCATCCAGGTTGAAACCAGACAAGCTTGTAGCTGTTATTTGTTTTATCACCTTCACATGGATAGATGTTTTACTACCTATCATCTTGCCTCTATCCCCTTTAAATGGACATAAGTGTTTCCCCGCTTAGCCTCGTCTTCAGACTAAGGAAGCACAGCTCCTTCAGGCCAAGGCTCCCAACTGTGATCATCTTCTCAGTGGGCCCCCATGTCCCTCTGGGAGTGGGGTTCCTAAAACTGGACACAGCATTCCAGGTGCAGCTTCACTCACACTGAAGTGGGAGATAAGAATTTGCCTTGCTCCACAGGGCATAATTCTTATAATGCAGCCCAGTATGCGATTTGTCCTACCTGTGATGAGAGTGCATATTCGTTTGGCTCATATTCAGCCTAGCATCCAAGTTGCTCGTATTGCCATGGCTAGAGACTCTCTGCATGGCTCTCTGTGGCTTAGACATGGGCAGGGGTTACAGTATCAGCTCTTGTGAATGTTTAAGTCAGATGTATCAGTCTTAATTTTTGTTTGTTCTTTAATGGTCTAATATGAAATGAACCAATGGCTCCAGCCTAAATCCTAGTGAATAAGCTTTCATGTTTATTACAAGTAAAATTGTTGTAGACAGTTTCTCTGGAGGGACTAAAAACTGCCAAAGGTATCAATTTAGTGTTTCATCTTTCAAATAAATTTAATGAAATCTGATATTCATAGAACAAAAGAATCAAGAACACTTGTTAGACTGTCATGCATACTGGAAATCTATAAGGAACATTTATGCTAACAATCAAGAAGACTCCCATAAGGATATCAAAGGAAATTAGCTAAAAGATCTAGCTTGCCATATAAGACAGTGAAACATCTTGTTACAAGAAAGTAAAAAAGAAAATTTGAAAGCCAGGGAGAATCCAAATCAACAGGGAAAAAAAAATTGCTAAGTGTAGTTAGAACCGTGAAGATGAAGCTCACTTTTATGTTTTATTAAACATATTCTGGCTCTTGCTGAAGTCACTCATTTATTGTATGTTGTGTGAAATACTTTTCAAATTTGGAATCATGACCTATTAAACACAGATGAAAAGTTATTGGCAGATTTAAAATACTTATCAGATGTCATGATGAACTCAGAAGTTTCTATTACAGTCCTACAGTGTTCTAAGATAAATCTCTGATGGCATGAAGACTAAACACAATGGGTTCAGCATGGATTCATGACAGAAAGCAATATTTAGAGTCCCATATTTTCATATTCTGGTATATCACTTGCTCTTTTTTACACCTTGATCTTTTATAGATGTTCCCTGTTTTAGAGCTATGCCTTGCTCTTTTAATGCATCCAAATAAGACTCAGTGTCTAACAACAGAAACAAGATGGCAATATTTGTCAGCAGAGTGATGAACTGTTAGGATAAGAAACATTGTAGATTCTCTCTTAACTGCAACCAAAATATTGCATAAAATGTGATCAAAATTATAGATAAAGCCTGGTAGTCATCACGATCATTTCCAGCCTTGTATTCTGTGAAACTCTAAACCCAGAGCAATGTTATGCCAATATTTTAACCACACCACAGGGGTGAAGACCTAACTTCTCAGTGATGCCAAGGACAGAGAAGCTATATAGACTTAGAATTATACATGTAGGTATATACACACTAGAGCATTTTAGATGCTAGCAGATTTCAAGCTCTCTTTACTGGTACATAGCTACTACATCGGATTTTGAGGCTGGAGCAGTCTCATGATGGTCAGAAGGTAGTTATGCACCTCAACCGTCTAAACAACTAGCCAAAAGGAAGTGAAATAGGAACGAATAAATCAAAATACTTACCATGAAAACTCAATGGCATACATTCAAAAACCACGGATCAGTACAATCCACTGCTCTTTCTTCACTCTCTCCATCAAATTCAACAATTTTACAATTGCTGTTTCCCAAACTGGTCCCTTCTATCTCACTATTTTTGAACTATTGTCCAGCCTCCATACTCCCTCCAAGGGAAGATCTGGAAATTATCTTATTTTTTTCTCATAAATACCTTCCACTATTCCAGAAGTTACATCAGAAGGAAGATGAGGAAAATGTGAGGGAATGTCTCTTCCATGCACAGAGCCAACTCATACTTTTTTAAAGAGAGACAGTATTTGAAGAGAGCTTATTCCTTCTTCCCATTGCTTCCCATGGCCACGAGAAGCATATTCCCGCAGTAGTAATAGTGAGCAAACTCCTCCAAAGTCCTTGTCTTGCTGACAGCTGGTTATATAATATTAAGTGGTATACTGGTGATACACTTTATTTCTCAAGACCAGCGGCAAGTCTCCCATTTATAGGGACATCCTTCTCTGCAGTGCTTAGCACTGCGTGGTGGAGACAGAAACATATGCTATGTAGAGGAACTCCTCTTGGACATTTATTTAAAAAGTATGTGTAGTACTTCCTTCATCTGTTCATATTTTACTTTCCAGAACTGACTCAGCATATCCCAAATCTGCATAAATCTGCACAGAAAAAAATTATACCAGATAGCCAAGGAAGACATAAAAGAGGAAATGCAGGGACCAAGACAACATCTTGTTAAAAAACAAAATCTTCCAGGGAGTTAGCTACGCAAGGGTAAGCACTGCCACCATGGATTAGCCCAAAGAGGAGTCTGTAGCTCAGCGACAGCAGTGGTACAATCACAGCAAACAAGAGAAACACTGTGACAGGTTGAATACTTTGAAAGCTTGTAAGGATCAAAATGACTCCTCTTTGGTCAGATTTAATCTACTCTCCTCTCTGTTTTTTTAATACTGTTTAGCAGAACAACTTCCTTGATCCAAAACAGTAATGTATACATTTTTTTCCAGGACTGCATACCACCAGCAGGACTTAGCCAAAACCCTGATTAGAGGGTCCCTAATGAACTAAAAAGCTCTGGTTTTGCTCAGATAAAACTTTTGTACTACTTCAGGGTAACTGAAACACAAATAACCTGCACAGAGTAGCAGTCACCTCTTCTATTGTGGAGGAAAACTTCCTTTAGGTCATACTGTGATAGAGTGGCATCATATCTTCTTTTTTTTTGCTGCGGTGCAAATCTCCTTGACATTTTCTTCCGCCATGTTCAGTCTTCTTTCCTGTTTCAGACCTGCTCTTTTTCTTTTCTTTTCTTTTCTTTTCTTTTTTGCATTTCCATCTTCGTATTTCTCTGAGAGATGAGGTGATGTAAGACATTTCTGACTTGCTCTTACTCCTCCCTTTGAAATATGTTTAAGCCTTTATCTGAATTGTATGGTGATTTCTTTCTGTATCAACACCACATTGACTTGTGCTGATGTTTCAGTTGTCTGCTTTCTCCTTTGAGTATCATACTTAAAATGAAAAGTTTGTTTTGCTTGCTGCACTTTTTCAAAAATAGCTGTTTAGTTTGTATATATAACATTATAGCAGTTGTACAAAAATGGTAGCATGCAGAATACACATTACTATATACTGTTACATCAATGTTTGTATTTTATTAGAAAATGTTTGGGATAGCAATACAGAAAAAAATAATTCCGATCCTGGACAACAGGCAGTGCAAAAAGCATCTGTAATGCTTTGGAGAAAAAATTGATGTTTATAATATATTTTATTCCCTGGGCTCATTTGAACAGAGAAAATGACAGCTTATGTAGAATATGGGTGGAATCTGTTTGTTTATCCTACTTTATATTCAAACAGCACATAATTTTGGGAAGTTCTTCCCAAGCCAGTTTCCAGATGGTCTGATCAGACAGACCAAAACAAAACACAGTGTAGTAAACCCAATACTGAATCAACAAAAAAATGGACGTGTCTGCATCTTTGTGGCAACCAGTGGTAAAATAAGAAAATCTTCCTTACCTAGCACAGATTAGGAAAACCTTTCTTGCTAATTGCTCCTGCCTGAATAGCTAAAACATCAAAATATCCTACAAGAACAGCAAGTTGACAGAGCTTCCACGTTACTCAATGCCAACTGACTTTCTATTGATTTCTTCTCCTATCCTATAAACATATTTAGATTTTATGTCTGTCCTATGATGGCTGAGTGTGACCCCCCCAGTCAGAAAAGATGGCTATTTACTTCCAAATCCCAAAACTCTGGGATGTATTTGCAGTGGAAGCAGGGCAGCCTTGTGGATGGTGTACCAAGTCCTATTCCCGTCACCCACACCCTAAAAGACCGCATACAGGGACTGCTACCAAGGACAGCTAGAGGAAAACTCAAGAAATGGACAGCCTTTTGTAAAAGAGGAGGCTGAAAGAACTGATATTGTGTAGTTTAGTCAGGCAACTGGGAAGATTATTACAGTCTATAAACATATCTGATACAGTAGCTAAACACGAGGAAAGAAGAAGGGCTGAGTAAGCTGAAAAACTGTGCTGACATGAAAACACGCAAATGTAACTGAATATGAATAAATTTAGGCTGTAAGTACCTGTCAGGCCCTTGAGTGACCTCCCTGCTTCTAGTTCAGCTGGCTGAGTCCAAGGTCAGCTCCTGTACTGTGTAGAGAGCCAGAAGAGAGGGCCTGCCCCTTCTTCCCTTGGGAGCCACTCTCAAGCTGAGGCTTTGGTGCCTGAGCTGCATCGCAGCAGTGCTGCAGCTACATCTGCCCAGACCTGCATCTCCTACCTCCTCTGCCCTAACAGGAAGCAGCTCCTCACCAGTGTGCAAAGATCCCACTAGATCCTCCCAACTCGAGGAAGAATGAATCGTTTTCATAATGAAGGTTATGATGAATAGGGTCTGCAGTGGGAGAAGTCCCAGTGGCCCGAAAGGTCCTCTCCTGTCACTTGTTCCTGTGACCTCTAATAGTGAATTTGAAAAATACCTTAATCAGCGGCTGCTGACAGATATTCCCAGGAAACCTACGGGCCCCCGCTGAAAACATTGGGTGTCAGAATAGGGCCGTGCAGGAGTCTGCAGAGCAGGGTCCTGCTGGCAGATAAGCAGTCGCTCAGGGTCCCCATGGAACTTTTTTATAAGCAATAGAATAATTCACAGGTTTCCAATATTCATTTTTTAAATGTCTCAATATGTCTTCTAAAAAAGTGAATGATGCAACATCGCAAGAATATTAATCATTTATTAACCATCCATGGATCTAAATCAATCGAGAACAGGGAGTCCCAGCTCTTCTTCCAAACAAACCCCACACACAGAATCAAAGCAAGAGGAAGGAATAGCTCTGAACACAAATGAAAACATTTTCTTGTCACACTGACTGATAAGAGAATTACAACTTATGAGTGCTTTTTATCTAAACAGTAGCTCTACTTCTAACTGATATTTGCTTCTTCTGGACCCTAGTATACATCCTCGTGTTAAGTCAAAATTTTACAGAAAATCTGTGTGTCCGCTTCTGAGAATGAAGGAAGAAAATGGTTTTGAAACCCTCGTTCTTTCATGTCAAATATTGGCAATGTCATCGACTCAGTTGCTCTCATGACACAAAAAGGACGTTGTCTGCCAGCTTATTAAAGCATATTCCATGAACTACAGATAAATCTGTTCATAGATCTCGTGAGCAGAAAAGCACACCACCGAGCCTGGATATCAGCATTATTTTAGGTAACAGGTTGAACTGATAGTATAGAATTCACTGATGTGCACAGAAATAGTGCATCATGCTTCTATCATAATACATAATCTGGCATGATTTTCATATTAATTTAAGTCTTTTAACATTTCTGTAGAGCTGAACAGAAATCTGATTTTCCATCCTGTTTTAATTTTCAAGATTGCAGCTATTTGCCTATGTCATTCTCACACTCATTCTTATCACAAGAAAAAAAAGAAAATTTTCACATTTTCATCAATTGAGAATATTTAAAGGAAATTGTGTTAGATCAGTCCAAAACACCTTCTTTCAATCATTAAGTGCTTTTCTTTGTGCATTTTTAAAGACTTCATGTTTTGAAACTCCTTCCAGAATAAAACTGGAAACATTTCATTTTAAAACTGCCAAAGCAGAATGTTTATACAAGTTCTTTTGCAACAGTTTTTTTTTTCCTTTCGGAATAAGAAAGTTGACACAACAGATACAGGCTTCCTGAAAAAAATTTATTCCAGCTAAAACGGGATAAAATTAATTGTAATTCACTGCATATACCATGGACTACAACAGTTCTTGCTCCGAGCCTAAGTGGTGTGTGCTGCTGCCTGATATTCATCTAGAGTTTGTTTTATTTAAATTAAAACAACCTGAAATACAATGATGACCTTAGAAATGTGCCTACATTCTCCATTCTTAAATGAACAGTTAAGTGTGTTTGATCTAATGTTCATTCTGGCTCAACCAAAAGACAGTTTCCTGAAAGATAAGGTGACTAAGGGACTTTTCAGCTGATATCAGTTAAAGGAGTTTATCTTGTGACAACTCACTGAAGGGTAGAGAACATTTCTAGTTTTTATTTTTAATAGGAACAAAAACCATGGGATTTTTTGTTGCTGTTCTTGGAGACCGTTCCTTGTAGCTCTCCCTTGTTTAAAAAGACAGTTCAGCTATACTGCTTCTCCCTTGTCATTCACTCTTTCGTTACACAGCCTTGTAGGTGTCATAATCACTTCTGAAACTGAGCTAGTGCTGTTCAGTTCAAAGGGGAAACTTCATGTTTGGATGCTTGCGTAAATCTTATCTAAGCTCAGCTCTCAAATTTGCTATAGAGAGCTCTCAGGAATGCTTTTCTCTTCTCTTTGTCAGACTGTTCTTTCTCATTTGACAAATGCGCACGATTGTGCAAGTTTCCAGTGTTTAGAAACTTCTTAAATTTCAAAAAGGAAAAATAATTTTTCCAATATTTTTCAAGTACAGAAATTGGAGCAAAAAGTACATAAAGGTACCTCTAATTAAATATTTTCATGTGCTTCTTTTCTTTCTCTCATAAATGAACGTTTTTTCTGGGCCTCTCTTGCTTGGCATATGTTTGTCTTCACACAGCACTACTAAAAGAGAGCAACCTCTGCACATGCAAGTAATGTCTCTTTGCCCTAACTGAATGGACTCATTTACGTTGTAAACATCCATACCCTTGTTCCAAAGACATAAGCGGATAATTTCTACAGCACACCTGTGACTTGCCAGTTGCAAACAACCAAGTACTAGGAGCTATTCTAAGGGATATGTTTCACTCTACCTTTGCTTCTGAAGTGTTTTTTCCGCACTAAAGGCAAAACTGTAATTATAGTCTTAAGAGAATTTATAAATGATCTTTATAACCTAAGATGTGCTGGGTTTTGAGCTTTTCTATGTTTGGTCCTGCTGTTGTATACACTCTGTTCACTACAGACATTCAAGGAATGGATTTAAGAGTGTCTGTTGGGGGAAGAGAGAGTTCAGTCAAACAAAGGAGAAAAGAAGATAAAAGAAGATAAGAGTTTAAAGTATCGGATGCTGATATGCCAAACCTGATTATGAAGGTAAAGCTCTTACTGCTTCTAGAAGATCAAAAATGGAACTGAATTAAGTGAAAGGAGAAGGACAGAGCATAAGGATAAGGTCATATAACAAGCTGCATCTCAGATCACATTTTGCAAGACCTGTGCGTTTATTTGCCTTTCAGGTACAAATAGCAAGCTGCAAAAGCCACCCTTCCACACAGCACATTTGCTTTCCTCCTCTGCAGATTCTTTGGGAACAAGTTCTGCTGCTAATGAAGATGGTTTCCTGCAAGGTGTTGAAAAACCTGGGCCTGACTCAGCAGAGTGCTTGAGCATACGTTTGAAATACGCGTTAAACAAACACAAGCCCAAAAAACAGATGCAATAATATATTTAAAGGAGATAGCAAAGATAATACAACTCATTTGTAAGCCTGTTAAAGCTTGAATAAATGTGTAAATATGTCTGTTTTGCATGGTGAACCTACATTTTTTTATATTTTTCATTTGTAATTCCTGTAAAATCTCTGTTAGGGTTGTAGTCTGGTACTGTGTTACAAGATTATAAAATAAAAATGTCTGAAAAGGGTACTGCACTGGTTTTGCCAATGTATTTCTTAATATAAAGATAGATTAGGCCTATTAAGTGACATTATGCTCCAGTTGCAATTTTCATTTAAAATGTCATTAAAAGGGGAGGAAATAATATCCTATTACACAGTGTGTGTCTTTTTCTTTTCTTTTTTTTCCCTTTTTAATTAAAAATGTCATAACTGTATATCGCCAGCTTTAGCAGTCCAATTATTTTTCCCATATTTTCAGCACAGAGCACCAACAAAAAGAAATAGCTACTTTTCACATAGTGCACTAATACCTCCTGCACAGAACCATTAATGTGACTAGGTTGAGGTGTTGATAATAATAGCAAAAATTGCTTTCATGACAGTTAAAAAGCAAGCTTTGGCAGTGATATAAACGGTAGAAAATTCTCCATCAGCTGAAGTTAAGAGCTGAAAACAAGTTTAAAGTATACCTTGTGGACTCTTCCAGAGACTCTCACTTAAATGTTCAGCACTCTATGATAAGTTTACAGTTTCAGCTCTCCATAAAACCTATCCAAGCTGAGTTTGGTTATATATTACACAGTTTACTGTGGCATCGGTAAACTGACATGCATCACTGCTTTATGCATTGTAAAATCTAGTGACAAATATCACTATATGTGGAGACTATCTAGGTTTTCTCAGACCCAAAATATTGTTGCCATCTCAGTATAATACATACTGCAGTCAAGTGCAGTAGGTATATGATATCTTTATTAGCGATTGTGCTAACAAATTAAGTTTTGTCATTTTTCTAACTTGTGCTAATAGTTGCAGGTGTTATGTACTACTCACTGAGGGGGTCAGTCTGCTCATCACTGAGTAACGTCTCTGCCATGAAGGTCGTCAGGTTGATTTTCCAGCTGCTGGCTTAGTAAAAGGTTATTGGTTTGAAATGAACTAAATGCATTATCAAAGGTTCCTTCAAGGCTGCAGGCCAGAAGGGAATGGGCTCCCACAACAGGTTCAAAAGCACCCTGACAATAAGAAGAAGTAGCAGCAGAAGAGGGTGCCAGTGCTGTAGCATACCTCCTTCATCCCCTCCTGTACACTGAGTTTTCCTCCCACGCACACCCTCAGGATAGTCCCAAATCCCAACTTCCAGGCACCAGAGGCAGCACCTTCAGGAAGATGAGCTTGGGTTTCAGAGCTGCATGAGGAGAGTGGATTTCGCTGGAAAAAGAGAAGAAGGATTGCCTGCAATTGCTAAGTAAGGGAGGAAAGAAGATGATGTGCATAGCGGGAAGGTAATGGAGAAGGACATTTCTTAAATGAAGATGCACTCTCTCCCTACTCCCAAATAAGTGCTCAGGGCAGCAGAACTGAGCTCTCTCTTTTTTTTTTTTAAACTGTATCTGAGGCAATCACTGTCTAGGCTAGCAGATAGCAAGGTCAGCCTACACTGTAGAAAAAGGCATCTGTATTCATCCATATTTTTAAACACTGTTAATTACAAATCAGAGAGATTAGACTGTTGAGTCAGCATACTTTTCATTCACAGTTATCTTTCCTGCTTCAGCTTTCTTAGTAGCTTAATAACAAACAATAAATTTCAGCATAGGCTGTCTTCTTAGCAAGGCTGCCTGCATAGATGCTGAAGGAAAAAGACTCTCTCCGTTCCTCATCTATAGCAACTGTGGCCAAAAGGCCCTAATTCAAGCTTGAATCTGCAGTGAAATGAGCTAGAAATATCTGCCACTGTAAGTCAGCTGACATGTCTTAAGGCATCTGTCCCTCTGACACCATTAGAGGGACAGATCTACAGGAAAGATACACAATGTGATCTCAGAGCTGGCAGCCCCTTAACGTGAATGTGAAACGCTGCACCTTTTACATAAAAAAGAATTACTCTTTATTATATGCTGGCTAAAAGCTGATGTTATAGCACAGTCATCCTCTTGACAGACTTTATTTAACTATTCATTTATCTAAATGTCATACTTATTTTTGCAAATATGTTGTGTGAACAAACAGATTCAACAGAAACATTCTAGAGGTGGGGGAAAAGAAGGCTTCTTAGATCTGATTGTCCAGGAAAAAATAACTGGGATTTTGAAACAAATGCATTAAGGGGAGAAGAAAGAGGAAATCCATCACATAGCTTCCTCACATCCAGAGATAATCTGACTTATGTCAGAAATCCACGTTATGTTCTGTCCATTTTGGTGACATTAGCCTGATTTGCACCAGTTGAAAACCAAGCCCACAGTTTGTTTGTTTGGATTTTTTTACTTATATTGCAAGACAATATTTCCTGAAGCTTCTGGGACATAATACAGAGAAAAGAACCTTTGTAAGAGTAAAGACAAAAAGAAATGCAGAAGAAGAGTAGGAAAAGTTTCTTAATTCTTTAACTTCATGCTGATCAGGCTTGAAATAAACTATAGCATAGTAGTGTATGTAAATTAAATAGCCATCCATTTGCAACAACCTAAATTCAGCTACTACAATGCAACAGGTACTGTACACCATTTTTTAAAATTCCTGAATGCATGTATTTTATTTCTAAAAAGTTATCACAATTTCAAAAAATCTAAATGTCTAAAATATACTGTTTTTAATGGAGATAACATTAAAAGACTTACACAGGGTCCAGCTGTGCTTGCAGAAGAGGTTACAGCCCGCAGTTCTTCACCAATGCCCAGAATCTACAGCTGATCTGCTGGAGGGGCTGTTTTACTGGATCCTGCTTTATTCACTTCAAGCAAAGTCCAGGAAGTTAACCCAAAGGTTTTAACTACTTCGTCTAACCCAAATTAATTGAGCTTGAGGTAACTGGGGTCTCTCAAACTGCTCATGGACGCATACATTGGTAAGCCTCCAGCAGAGAGCGCTTTTTCCGCTGGCACAGCCACAGCTAGAAGAGTGCTTCTATCTACAGCCTAATGAGACTACTTAAATAACTGTGATGTTATCAACATGTAACATTTTTCTAAAACGACTTTGGACTTCTTGTATGTTTCCCTAATGATGTAAAATTTCAAATACAGGTGTAAAACCTGCTCGTTGTCCACTGATATCAGACTTTTTCCACTGTGCCTGATGAGGCTGTGTTTGTCAGGGAGCTTAAGATGCTTCAGAGTCATCTAAATTTGGAAAGATGTTTAGGGTTTATCTTCAACGTGAAAATGACAGTTCTTTGAAAGTGTTGTGCTTATTATCATCAGTAGTAGTAGCTGTTATTGACAGAAGCTAGTAGAAATAAACGATAAAACTATGTCTTTTCAACTTGTTTACTTGTGCATTGAACTGCACTTCACATAAAGTCATTTTTTCTCTACAGCCAAGCCATAAAAGCACTCCCACACATTACCAGCCAAGCCAAATATCTTTGGAAAAACCTGCACCTTTTCTCCAACAACAGTGAAGAAGCAAGGAAGTTTTTATCTAATATTGAAGGTTCCTATCAACTGCAATGGTCCCATAGCTTTTCCTAATTAATGCTTAATTTATCCCTTATCCCTTGATTTTCCTCTTTCTAAAACATCCAAGGTTTAAAATAAACACTTGCGAAAAATTCAGAGGTTGACATACTGGTTGGCTATACTGCTGAATATGAACTCTTAGACGCTTCTGCAGCAATACAAAGAGGTTTGAAAATGAGTACATTTTACTTACAAGCCCCAGTTATGCTGAGAACAATATAAACAATCTGAAGAGAATGAAAACTGGGTCACGAGTTTAAAGCATTTTCACTGCATTTTTACAGAAACATTAATAAGATGTAATTCTAGCATATCTGTAAATTACCTCTCCAGAAAGAGAGTGGAATCATACACACACTTGAATCGATGATAAGTTGGCATATTAGCTCTTATATAGCTCTTGAAACAGAAAGCCTATAAATCACACTTCAGAGAATCAAGTAATGTGGCTTTTCCACTTCTTAGCAGTGGTTCGTGCTCTTTGCATAGAACATCAAAGGCAATCCTGAAATTCTCCAAGTCGGAAATGGTAAGAAGAACCTAAACATCTGAATAATAGTTTATGAACGGGGAAGTATTAGAGTCATATTCTCACTCCCTCCATGATGTAAGCTAACCGAGCTAACTTCTGTCATTGGTGACAGTTTTTCACCTGAAAATGAGTGACTGGAACCTGATTTTTCCATAAGCACAAAGATGCTGGGTACATTTTCAAAAGCTTCGGACTGTTAGATGAGTTCCCGATGTGCTAGAGATGATTTTCATCTTCCCTGTCTTCATTTTGAAACCTGACATTTCCGTCATTCTCATCTCTGATGAGATGCTAGCATGGGCATACAGTTGTCCATGATGAGATACAAACATTAAGGTTTATTTTTCTGCATGCTCTTCAAAGCCTTTGCTATGTGATCACCAGCAAGTATATTGGTCCTTCCCTTGCAGATTTGAGCAAAATAAAAAAGGTCAGATATTATACAGTTATTAACACTTGGATTCTTTAAGGTTATTTCTAGTGTATGTCTGAAAACCTGCAGTCATTCTTCTGTTCTGATTATAACCTCAGAAATGGTTACAATGAAATTGTGCTATGAACAGGACCAATGAAGCCAGATTTTAATCGTATCTGTATCTTCCTGCACAGGAGATAGATACCCCAGTTAGCTTTGCTCCTCCCATTTGCGCAGTCCCTCTGATGCATTCCCATGTTCTTTCAGGGATGGTGAGGCATCAGCTTCAGCTAGCACTGGCCAACAATTTCCATGTGCTCAAGCCCAGATGAAGGAGCATGGCGAAAAGATAACAAGTTTCTGCTGCAGTTTTTCCCCATAAGACATTGATAAGAGATGTTGAGTTTTTTTTTCCTTTTCCCAGTTGTAGTCTATCCCTGCTCTAAATTCTAGGACAAATTCTTATCTGTTTGCATGTTCATGCTAATACTTGTTTTATGGAGCTGCACTGTGTTTGAAACCCTGAATTGAATGAGACTGTTACTAAGGTTAAGTTTCACTGATCACAGCTAGAAAAAGAAAGAAGGGGGAGAAAGGAGCAACAAATTAAATACCAAAAAAGGGTGCACACAAGATGAAAACCAACATGCTACTGAAAAAGATCACAACACAAGAAAACAAAATTCTAATACAGAATATATGCACTCCACATACTCTTCGTTCTGAGAAGGCCACAACTGAGATTTTGTCATAAAGAGATAAAAAATTTTTATTTATATAGGTACTAGCACTCTAGGCACTGGTACTGCAGCTGAAGTGGAAGCCAAAAGAAACAAATGGTAATACTGATGCAGCCACTGACTTGTGTCACTGCTATTTCTCTGCAGAGAGAACTGTTGAAAACCGAGGTGGAGAGAGTCAATGAAAGCTTAGCTGATAAGTCAGCCAGCCTGCCAGCATGGGAGACGGAGAGGTCAATAACATTTGTCTGGCAAAGTTACAGTGAAGAGTAATGTCTCAGCAACATATAAATGTTTCACAAATAATTTCCTATTATGGGAGAAGAGACGTAAAAGCAGAATAACACTTCCCTGAAAAATGCTGTATTTTTCTGGGAAACTGTCACTGATTGTATTCTTCCTTTTTTTTAAACTCTTTTCATTCTGTTATTTTCTCATCTTCCTTCAGAAAAAGAGTAAATTTTTTAAGTGCAGGAAAAATATACATTCTTGGAAACCATTTGTTAAATATTTTGCTTTTGAGAAAGTATTATTCTGCTTTCCAACCTTTTTTTCCAACTTAAAACAAAATATGAGGGCAAAATACAATTTCCGTTTAATTTTTTTGGGCAGAATGCTCATTTATCCTCCTATGGCCAGGTCTCCTGAGACGAAACATCTTCTACCTATCTGTTCCTCACAGCTGTTGGCTTGCTCTGTTATTGCTTTGTCCAAGAGTTGAGTTTTAGCCAAATGACATACTGCTGAACAATTTGGGTAGTACATTTGGGCAAGTTGTCAGTGTCACATCATCAAACATCAATAATGTGCTGTCACCTGAATCCTGATATAAAACCTGATTTACCATATATCTCTGAAAATATGCCTAGTTCTCCCTTTAAAATGAGACTCTGCAGATGGAGAAATTGTGCTCACCAGATTAAGGAAAACGTGTTTACTGGATTAAGGAAATTTATCGATTAGACTTGCAGAGGGGTAAAACTTTTAATTCATTTTGAAAGCTAATTGTAGCAGGCCAGTTCTTTTCATATTACTTTTTTAATGGGCATACAACGGATGTAGAATGAAATAGATCCTGAAAACTCAAATTACGGTAAGAAAGTAAGACTTTTTCAAATATTTTGTCCTGGATACTATCTTTTTTTTTTTTCTTTCTTAGTGGGAGAGATAGTGAGAGAGGAAAAGATAACAGAGGAGAAGAGAAGGATTGGTATTTTGCTTTTTGTTTCTAGATTTGTGGGAGACAATTTTTGTCCATATATACATCACTGGAATTTTAAAAGTAAATACTTATCAATCAGCTGTATAATTTGTTACAAAATCTGGATGCAAGTTTCCTCGTAGTAATATCTGAAATTGTGATCTTCAGGTATGTTGTTATCCATACTTCTAAAAATTGACATACAGACCAAGCTGAGTATATAGAACAGAAAATTTATGTTAAAGGTCTTGAACTGATAAAGGGAAAAGATGGTTGGCTATGATGAAACATATTCTAACATATATATGTGTGTACATATATATATATATATATATATATATATATAGTCTTCCTCATCATGGATTACGAGGAAAGACTGAGCTAATGTCATGCTTCACAGGTTTCTTCTCTTTCTTCTCTGCAGTAACGAAACCCAGTGCATAGCTTTCACGATTTGTTGAGATATGAGAGACCTATGAGAGACCTATGAACTGTGGCATACATTCTTGTTTTTATCCCTGAAAAAAAAAAGAAAAAAAAAAGAAACTGAGCTATCAGGAAGTTAAACTAAGGGACTTCCTGCATAACATTTCATATAAATAAAGAACTCCCGTTGAGTGACAAGTCTTTCATTTGTACATGCTTTCCTGTGCTGCATTCAGTGAGGGGAGATAAAAAGTCATCAATAACTAGAGGAAATACTTATGCTTTCACTGCTGGGTGGAATTGCTTTTTAAAGTTTTTTTTTTTTTTACATTATTGCAGTTTCAATAATGCACATATTCCAGTAATCATGCACCATATTTGCATTATTAATGTTTAAAATGTGCAAAATATAAGAATTATCTGAGCTTCCCTGAGTCCAATAACCCTTTGTACAATAATCTTACTGAAAATCTGAAATTAACAATAAAGCAATTCAGACAAGTATAAGGGGATATTATCAATGTACTGAAAATATTTTGCTTGAAAAGCATCTAATCAATTTGACCCAGTGATATTTAACTGTAGATTACCATGGAGGAAAATTTCTTGTTCTAATTTTTTTTCTTTGTTCTAAAGTTTTCAGTCCTCAGTTCTGTCAGAGTTAAACTCATTGCAAAGACAGTAACTAGAAATGAGTCATTTTTGTAGTTCTGTATGCAGTTTAGAGACTACTGAGAGTAAGAGCAATCTTCAGCAGAAAGTAGATCTCCCTCAGGAGCTTCTCTAATTTACAGTCTGTCATACTGACCCTGTGGGCTTCTTAAGCCCCAAGAGCTGCTAAAGCCCTGCATGGGTTGCTCCTGGGTCAAGCCAGAGCCAGGGACTGTAAGAATCACCTAAAGGAGTTCTAAAAAAAACTTTGGCAGTGGGGAATGACTTCTTTTGCCCTGGGGGGCTTCATTATGCACATCAGAAAAAAAAAAAAACCTTAACTATTGCTTCACCGCAATGAGCTCTAAAATATCTGTTTAGGGAATCGTTGTCAAGACTTTGCTGAAATGCCAGCTTAAGGCTCCACAGCAATCAACTTGGCAAATCAGAATACCATAAAAAATCTTTATTCTATGAAATAAACCTACATTTTTAAGCTGTAGGTGGTTTTGTTCATCTTTCTCAAAAGAACGTAGTACAGCTAGAAAAGACATAAGGAAGAGTAAAAGGGTGAATCAGAAGTACCAAACAGCTTCTGCATGAGAAGAAACTATATCGACAAAGTCTTTAGCTTGGAAAAGGACATCTGAAAAGAGTAGATGATAAAGATCTATAAAATCATGAAAATATACAGAAGGCAAAAAAAAGAGCTTATTGTTCTTCATAATAAAGAAGTAAGGGTACCCAATGGAATTAAACCTACCAGAGCAAGTATTTTTCCTTTCAGCATACAATACGGTAGAGGCCAAGATGTAGAAGAGGCAAAATATATGTATTCTCCGTGAAATAATGGTGATTAAATATGATGATAGAAATACACTTTTTGGTTCAAAAGATTCCTAAAGAGGTGATTCTCCCTACTTGAGAGAATATTGAAGAAATGTCTACTATCTATCTAATAGAATTCTTTGGGTTTTATAAACTTCATCTGGCATCTGCTATTAGCAGATGGACACTGCAATAGACAGACCATATAAGAAGTATCTTCTTCCTACACTTGCTATTTTCTTTTTACATTTTTCTGTGGTCTGTTGCACAACTTTAAAAATGTATATATATGGCTTAATCCTATCTTCCTTCTTTGTTTGTAAGTAATTTTAGTATTTCTAGTGAAAGCATGAACAAATTTTTAAGAAACTCCCAAGCACCGACATGCATACCAAGACCTGGGCGAGCAAATTTTCCTTAAACCATTGTGGCTTCTCTGCAGAGCAAAAGTAAAGGACTTTCCAAAGAATAGTCATCTATATTTGGCCGTTACAAAAGGCATCTTGAACCCATGATCTTTCAGATAATGTAGAAATAGAATCTTCGCTATGTTATAATTTTCCTACTTAAAATTCATTTGCTTCGTTATGTTTATCAAGGACTATGTTTGCTTTTGTGTCTAGCAGACTCTCTCTGAGATCTTCTGCAGGATGAATGTGTGCGTTTAAGGAAATGAAGACCAACAGGAGAATATACATGATGTTTTTGCATATCATAAGCATATTCGGTTCCACAGTAGGTTGTTTGGATGGTTATTACACTTCTATTCACAGATTTTTTCTGTCTCGCTAAAGGTAAGGTTCCTCAGCTGAGACAGGAACGGTAGCCAGATATAACTTAGGTCCTGGAAGGAATAAGGCTGCCTTACCGAGGTGCTGCTGCAAGGCTAATTAGCCCAGGTCGCCACTGTGCTGACCCAGACATCCTGATTCAATAAGCAGTTTGTTCAGCACCTGCTTGCATTTTTGAATCATTCTGTGTTGAAATGTCAAGGCATACCCTCAATGGGACTGAAGAAAAGTATTCTGCTCTTCTGGCTGAGAACACAGCAAATGCAAAACTATCTTACTTGCAGGATGGAAGAAAACTAGGAAGTGCAAGCAAGTCAGCTTCGGAGGAGTGACAGCTTGGAAGCAGTAGCCAGAGTATAAAAATCTGCTTAAAACTTTTGGAGAGGTAAGTATACGTAAAATCCCGAAAGCCCAGAACTAACAAAGCGGAGAGGTAACGGCAGAGCAGCCATGGAAAAAGCAGTAGCATTGTTAAAAGGATGGCAAGTATCATAGCAAGTTTTTATGGCTCATTTGAGGGTTGGGCGTTTTGTTTAGAATTCTACTTCTGAAGCTGTTTATTCCTCAGCAATTGACTTTCAGAGAGAACTGTTTATTTCTTTTACATGACTTTAATTAAACTATGGATATTTCTGGCCCAAAGTAGAGCTTCCACATATAAATCAATAGGCTGAAGAATGGGGTAACAGCAGTTACCACAGCCTCTCAGTCAGCCTTAAAGGCATAATAAAATACTTTGATGCCTGGAGGGTACAATCTCTGCTTCCAGCTCTGCTCCTGTTTTTTTGTTTACAGGGATTTTTGTACACGCTCAGAAGTAAAAATATGGTTGTGAGTAATCCTGAGTATTTGCTGTTATGTTTAAAATGTTTCCTTAAATGCTATCATAAAGTTACAGCTCTTCACGACAGGCCAACTACTAATTGATAGAGATTAAGAAAAAACTTCACCAGTAAGATGGTCATTCCAGAACTGCATGTGTCTGAATATTTTTCTTTATTCTCTGAAGCACTGACAGATACTCCCTGTCAAAGGTAGAACAGAACAAATGAATTAGTGATTTAACTTGGTATGGCAGGTCCTATGTTCCTAACCTAACTTGCCCTGCTTTTTCTTATGAGAGGAGACTTCTAATGTCAGTACCACCGTGTTTTCTCCGGTAATTTTTCCATATCAACATACTGGTAAATGGCAGTCTTTGCAAGCTGTCTATTTTTGTCTCACTTAAAAGTATGAGATACATTCACATCCTTTTGCACATTCTTCTTTCATAATTTACAAAGCTCTGTTATTGTTTCTACTTTATCAAAATCAGCTGCCTTTGTTCTTTCACTTTTGCATATATTACATGATTGTCTTATTCCTATATTTTGTATGCATACTCTTTTATGACATATGGAGAGTATACAATAAGGATGCAGAACCAATAGTAGTCTACAGAGAGAGCAAGATTTCTTATCTTTATCCTTGCAATTTCTCATCATCTCACCAGCAGAACAAGTAGACTTACCGTTTGATATTCTTTTTTTAACTTTCCATATTTTATTATGCTCTGGGGCATATGATAAAGATTCATCTAAATGATCAGTCTTTTACATTTGTGTGCAATGAATTGCTTTTTTATCCATTATTCTTGCAATGTTCTTGTCTTTCTGTATTTATCTATGTATTTACTATTAAATAAACAGTATTCTATCTCAACCTCAAGCTCTTTTTGTTTTTTCCTGATATTTTAGGAGCAAACCTTTTCATAATCTTTTACATATGGGAAATTACAGGCAGGATTACCTAGGCACAATCAGGCTCAACTTTTAGTTGAACACTTAAAAATCACTATATTTTAATCTTCATGAATATTATCACAGCCCTTCAATTCTTGCAAAGTGAATTTCTGAGTTTTTGGAAATGCTTTTCTAGAAGGTTTTCTGGCAGTTCCACTCCATCTGTTACATAATATATTACTGTTTTTAACATATCTTATCCTCCTTTCCTGTAATTTGCTTAGAATAAAATATGTTTTCATTGCGTCCAGTTCTGTTCTACTTACTTCCTTATAATGAAAAGGGAGGAGGTATGCAGGACTTTCCTTTCTGAGATCCTTTTCTCTGTAATTACTTTGCTTTCAAGATACTGACTGACCAGAGTTTTGGGTCTTATCCTTAGGGATACATTTTTAGATCCCATAGACTCACCTATGCCATACATTTAAGATCTGTTTTTTCCAATGTGAGTTTTTCCTTTGAATGGAAATTAAACAAAATTATATTAGACTCTCCTTAAATATCATGACTTCTAAAAATTAGGTAAAAAACAAAATGCTTCAGCCCAGACCTTTTTATAGGTTTCAGATGGCCAGGAGAGTCATTTGGGTCTACTGGAAAGAATCTCTGTTTTCAGTCAGTGAGATGCCCAGGTCATCAGTGATGATCATTTATATGTATTCAGATCCTATAAAAACTGCTTACATCTAGACCTCTCCCTTATTTTGTGTAACCCCCTATCCTGTGAATGGTAGCTCTTCAGTTATATATTTAAATTTAACAAATGGGTCCCCTATGAAGACAAGCTGTTGTTGATCTTGAAAAGTCAGGCATTCCAATATATGCAAGTCCAGGTCAATAGGACTGCCCTCAGTCCATGGACTACTTTTGTTCTCTTCTCCATGTTTACATTATTTTCCAAAAGATGTCTTTCATGCAAAAGCATCGTGACAGATGCTACACAGCCCGTTGATATGAAAGCAGGCAGCAGGAGGGTGAGATTTGTACATTTTTATTTGCATCCCAGTTTATATTTCAGCAACACTATAAAATAAATAATAAAATTCATTAGTAAATAATTCTAATCTATCCTCCAGAGGCTTGGGCTTTTTAATGCCTAGAACTAGACTAGGAAAGGCCCATTTGGATGTACATGCTGAAGGAGACAACTTGTTGCTTCCTCCCTTTGTGCTTTGCCATATGCAGATCCAGTTTTTCTGAGCTCTGTAATACCACACTGTCATTTAGGGTCACTCTGGGACAAGGACCCTCCAGTTCCCAGAACAGTATGGAGCTATCAGCCTGCATCTTTCTCCTCTACTCACCAACCAGCAGAAGAGCCCTGGGAGACTACTGCGGTTTCACCTGTCTGTTCGTCTGGTGCTCTTATAGATCTTGAGCCTCAAAGAGGACTTATATTTCAAGCCTTTCCTGTAGCGCTTTCACTGGACAATCCTTGTGACAATGCAAAAAAATGGCCAACAGCAGCAGCTGGAATTCATAGCATGTAAATGTAGCTGTAAGGATTTACATAGTAATTAATACCTAACACCTATCTCATCCTTCCTATGGTTTGTTCTTATTCACATGTAAGACCAAATGAGATATGCGTCACTCATCTCTGTGTAAGTCAGGAAAGCTCCAGTATGCTTGCACATATTTGCAGAATAATAATTTTTTTAGCTGGTATAACCGGGTATGAATGCCAATGAGACAGATTCTATTTAACACTATGCTTTGGAAGCTCTGCTCACACATGTTGAATGGCATGACAGTGCCATGGTGAACTTGGAATAAGGCGTGTAGCTGACACTGGCAACCTCCTAGATGTTTGCAGTGGCTGTGTGGGGGTATTTCAATAGCGCTGTCAGTAAATTAGAGCATCTATTGCTTCACTGCAGTAGGTAAACTTGAGATAAACACATCAAATCTTTTTATAAAAATTGGAAGTATACAACTTTGTTAGATTCTTTGTAGTCATAAAATGTTTAAGTTAGAATTTTGTCTGTACAGCAAGTTTTACAAAATCTCTTCTTTTGGATAATAATTTTTTTAGAGAAAATATTAGAATAATTTCAATTGAACTGGTAGACAGATATTCAAAAATATTAACATGAACTTGTCACTGTACAACAAAGTTAAATATTTTTCAGGGCTTTGACTGCAAGAACCTCAGGCTGCTTAGCTCTGTGGATGACATATTAGAAAATTCACCCTCAAAGTTGGAAATGTAAAGGTTAAGGTTCACAAGACGAAAGGAATCTCAGATGATTCAGTTAAAATGGAGCAGTTTTTCAAGACAGACTTAATCAAAAATATTTAAGAGTCATTTTTCCAGAGAAACGGCATTCAGCTTGAGTCTTATTCTATCAAGAGTTTGCTTTGTCATAAAGAAGGTTAGTCCTGTTTAAAGTTGCAGGGATCTGCAGGAAAGTGGCAGGGATGTTCCTGATTTTGACATAAACTTTAAGACATCATAAAATAGAAGGTGGAAAAAGTGCGTCTGTTTTTGACAGTTGTCGGGTAGAAGGCAGAAGACATTCAGTCACAGAATAGATGCTTTGAGCTCCTAGGTCAGTACCCACAGATGTTGCTCTGGATCCTGACTCACTTCCCAGGCCTGAAAATTGCACGCAGCTGGGCTGCCATCGTGCCTCCTTTCTGCTACAGCATGGACTGTTGTTTTAAGGGGTTCAGGTAACCACAGAAGACAAACACAAGGACTCCAGAAGTCTCTGCTAATGAGCGTATATTGTACACAAGTACAGCAAAACATGACAAGCATTGTCATAGCTCACATCAGTGACTGACACAGCCACTTCCTGATTTGCCCAGATTAAACAGGACATGAGCCAGGTGCACTCCTCTTGGATGCCAGAGAGGATCTTAAAGAATGGTTTTTCCTTCTTTCTTCTTTCTTATCATTTTTCTAGTGTTGGTGTACATGTATCATGTCGGTACCTATACATTAACGCTCCTTATCTATGTGTATTTGGCAAGGCAGTGAAGTCATTCGACTTTCAGGTCCTGGTTTCAGATCAGAGGTTTTCATGTCAACAGCAGTTTCATTTCAACAAGCTAATAATATCCTCTGAAATTCTATATATCAGCATAAAGGTTGTCCTCAGTTGCAGCTATCAGCAAAACAAGCAATTAAAGAGTTTATGCTGCGCACACATGAGTGATGAGGAAGCCCATGCATTGGTGCATTCTAATGCATAGGCCTGTGCTAGTCTAAGCAGACATTTGACAAGCCTTTGGCATTTTTATAGCTCTTTTTGGCATTTTAGACCAGACAGAGCTTGATAAACAATTTTATCTTATTACATTTATGCTGTACAGAACTGTAAGTCCGTTACCAGCCAAAAAGCTTACAGAGATAATGTGAAGGAGACAAGAAAACAAGAAAAATCCCTTTGAAATGAAATAGAATTCTTACTTCTGAACTCAATTTTTCAAAAAAAGGAATGGGAAAAACTAACTAACCACCTCCTTGTTATTTCATTCAACAATGAGGCCTGGTTTATGCTATATAAGCTTTGGCCAACTCATTTCCCATTTTGTTCATCTTTTTTTTAACCCATCTCTATTTTGCCGCAATCCATACACGACATCAACAGACCTCTTTGTCTGAAGTAATTCACTTTTCCCTGTCCCCTTTTTGAACCTCTTATCCACGCTTCTCACTATCCATTATTATTTGTATCCTTTCAGTATTTCCCTCAGTTGAGCTAACAGCTGAGAAAACTGGTAGACTCTATTATGACCGTGTCAAATTTAGAAACATAGGAAACTGCTGAGTCTAGAGTGCACTAATTGCTAGAAGGATGAACAGAATCATGTTGCTTTGACTGCAGCTCTGTATCTAAGGTGCAAATGGCCTGGAAAACAAAAAGAGAACATGTGCCTTAATAAGAAATTTCATTTTTGTATCACAGAGAGAAAGCACTACCTGCATTTGTTGCTGATCTTAACCACAACACACTGACTGTGAAGTGTATGTAAGCCCTGACTGAGCTGCCACTCTCTTATGTTTCTGCCAAAGCCTTTAGTCCTTGTGACATTATACTGCCATTTTCAAAGTAATTGCTTGGATGTACTTCTACAGTACCCCCCCAAGTGAAAAAGGGATTTTATCTAACCCTCATCATGTATTTGCAAGGTCAAAAAATGCCCATCTCTAAGGGCAAAATTCTTACAAGTTACAGTATGCAGTCTAAAATAAGGTTCTCTTTTTCTGGTAGCAGTATCTCTTTAACAGAGGTTTTCATCTCATTGCAGATAATATATCTATTAATATCTATTATTTAGTAGTTTGAGAAATTTGCTTTAAGAGTCAAACATATGAAGGTGAAGTGGATGAATCTGAAAAGATAAGCTTTACGAAAGCTGAATGATAGTCAGATATAGGGCAGAAAAAAGCCATCCTAAATTATTAATTTCAACATTCCATATATTCAGCTCGACCTGCTGGAGATAGGTAGGCAATGAAGTCTCATGTTTTGTGAAAAGAGGTAAATGCATCCCACAGGGCGTTCAAGTGGTGGAAGTGCCGCCACGCTGTCCGAGAAAGATCATCTTGAAAACTACATTACAGGCTTCAGCCTGTTTATTATTCTTCAGAATAATAAAAAATGAATAAACCACATGACTGCTTTTCTAGCCTCTGCTCCCTGGACAACACATCCATCTGTAGAGCTGAGCTGATTCCTGGAACAAAGTGTATTACCACAAGCCTCGTTCCAGGTTGTTCTACCTATACAAAGTTTCGTTGCTTGAATAATAAGAAATCCAACGATGATTCTAGGTGCATAAACCAGAGCATTTTAGTGATGTGATGCTCAAGTTTGTAAAAGCATCATCCCAAAAGGAATGGAGATAGCTGACTGACAAGCTCCAGAGTTTCCAATCATTTCATTTGAACAATAGATTTAAGAGTGATCCTGTGCATTAGAGTAGGTAGACAGTAAACAGAAAATATTCTCCAAGAAGCTATAAAAAGCACAGAAAGCAATCCTCCTCCAGAATTCTTCTGTAGCTTTCTAAAAGTTATTCTCTTGTTGTTTTATGGGCAATAAAATCTTTAACACTCCATTCTTTCACAGATTGCTCTTTAGATTTAAGTATGAGCTCATAACAATGAAATATTTAACAACAAAATGTTTGTTAATGGACCAGCTCCGTGGTAGTCCTGAAGCTTGTGCACATCTAATGAGAGAGGCCACTTCTGTGAAACTCGAAGAAACGATGGAGGGAGAGAAGGGTCTGCATTGCTTTCCAGTGTTTTATATTGGCCTAACTATAAGGATAGTGTATACGTGCAAAAGCACATCTTAGAGTGAATTGTAGGTATCCCTGTCGTGGGTTTTTTTTTAACTGGGAAAGCTGTCTTTGTTGTTTTAAATAGTGTAAGCTCTGTATTTTTAAGAATGGTAGAGACCAAAAAAACCTAGAGCAGGTGGGTATCCCATTAGTACAGTTGTTCTAGTAGTGTTTGTATAGTGTTAGCACCTTTCTGGACAGTCTAATATTGTCAATCATTGCATTATAGCATACTGATACTAACATGACTCATTTTCGGAAGCTTCTGTTGTCAAAGATTGATTTTTAATCCTGCTAGAATCATTTAGGAAAAATAAACGCTTTCTATCTCCTGCTTTCTGTAATTTCATCTTTATACATTTTTTATCCCTCTATCTGCAAGGAAGAAAATCTTCTGTTCAATCCATACATTTGCCATATTTCTAAATCAAAGTATCCAATGGACTATTCCATAACCAAAGTCAGGAAATAAGTTTCCATTCTTTTCCAAGACCACTGGTGAGATAGTCAAACTACAGAATGATTTTTTGCAATAACAGGCGAGCAATGCCTTGCTAAACTGAAAAGACATATTTTGATCAGAAGTAATTACAGCATAGGGGACTTCTGCAATGGAAAAAGAGAAATTATATCTCACAAGTTATCTCAGTTTCTGCTTGGGACGGCTTCTAGGAGACGTTGTTGTGCCATTACAGAAGATAATTCATTTCTAATGCCAAACCAGAGGTCTTGCACTTCGCTACCTACAAGACTTAACGTTTTCTAGTAATAACAGACCAAAGTCCTCTCAAGGTACAAACAACAGACTTGGATTAGTGAGTTTCATATGCTCATAAAAAGTTCAGATAGGCATTCAAATACCTTGAATCTGCCTGAACTAAATTTCTGTTCCTTTGGAAATGTGCTTTTTACTCATTCATGCGAATTTTCAGGATTATCTAGGTAGGCTGTGAACAGACTGACGGAATAAGTATATTCAGCTCTTAGCAGTTAACAGTGGAGCATGAATACCTACTGAAAAGCAGGGAGCAAAATCAGATTTTGGTTTGTTATACCCATTTACTGGGGGCAGATAGGAAATCCATTATACTTCTGCCAGGTATAGATGGAGAAAATAAGGAACATAAGCCATGAACTAACAAGTGCACTTGAAATTTGGCTGTCCGGTGATTTAGCATGGATTAAGCATAAGTGACCACAAAACTCTTGTAAAGCTTCGTTAAATAAGGCTTCAAAATATGCCGATGTGGAAAAAATCATCACAGAGAAGGCATAATTGTAGGCACATGCACAAAATTGCCTCTTCTCAGTGGAGAAGATGAAGTGGGGAAGTTCACCAGGAAAGCTTTTCTTTGGAAGTGACTATTGCAGCTCTGGCTGTGAACTGTAAATAGCTCAGTCTGGGATGATCTATTTTTGCACAAATAAGATGAGTGCTGTAAAGATTTCCAAAGTTCACCATAGAAACACATCAAATTAGCTATCCCTATTTCTTTTCCCCCTCAGGGACTCCACCAGTCTCTGTCTATTAGAAAATGAGAACCAACTACTGACAGAGCACTAAAAGAATTCCTGAGACAGTGCAGGAAAAATGAACTTTCAGCCCAGTAAAGAAATAATTTTTCATTTCTTTCCTGACCCATGCACTCATAGTAAAAGACAGTAACGAGGCATTAAATATAAATAAATAAAGATGTAATTCTGGGCCATCTCATCATGTACCAAAGTATGGGCTACTTTTCATTGCTCATTTCATTGCCCTGTGAATATTTCTTTTTTGCTGCCCCTTGTTTTACCGATTCACATAAGCAGGAGAGAGGAGTAAGAAGGATTTTCCCTCGAAACCTTCAGACTTTGTGTATCCCTTGAGGATCCTTTTGGAAATAACTGGAGTGGTTAACTGAACTTTGTCTCATGAGCAAATGATGGCCCCAATTCTGTAAACTCTATATGCATGATTTCATTGTGCATTTGCAGGAATAGGCCCTTTAGATGTTTGCAAACAAAAGCTTTTTCTGTTTAATTAGGAAGCCACAAAAACATGAGGCAGTCCTCCAGGAAAAACTAATTGCAGAAGTCAAGGGAACTGTATAACTGAAGTGATTATAGGGCTGCTGAATATGAGGTAAGTCACAAATTCAGCACAGTAGATATTCCTTTGGTGCCATAAATACATTTTTAAAGTGTTTACCCTGTAGCAATGAAGTCTGTTATCTCCTTTTTAAAAAAGCAGCTATTTCTCCATGGAAAACTTTGAAAAGCTTTGTATTTCAAAACAATTCTGTTTTCACATCACATTTCATGCATTTTAATAGGCCATTGTAAATAGGCATATGTATAATATATATACAGGTCTATGTATCTATTCTGTTCTATCTACCTAATATATAGGCATATCTATTTTAATAGGGTATTTTGCTTTGAACTGTCAGGAAATGCCCTCTTAAAGGTTAACTTTCAGACTCTTAGAAGTGGTACACAGTGTTTAATAGAAACAAAACACGTAATGATTTCATTACATCATCTCTATTCCCAATTATTTGTTTTTTCAAATGACACAAAATAAGTCTCTTAATAAATCTCCGATCAGCCATAACGACTAGCACGTCTTACTTCTGTGAACTATCGTGAAGCACATTTGGGACATTCTGATGGGTTACCTCACGATCTTCAGGGAAAATTTATATTGATATTTATGTATTGAGGCAAAGCTCGTCTCACCTTCCCTCACCCCATTAGTTGGAGTGGTGGAAAGAGAACCAAGGGAAGCACTTTTTATTCCAAGAGAATAAAACCTGCTGGCAGACATGCACAGGGTAGCTGCCTTTCTAAGCCTCTCTGCAGATTGAGGCAGAAACCTCTGCTACTCTCAGGCAAGCTCTGCTTTCAAAGGACTAATGGGGTTTTTCATGGCCAGGAGAAAATAAGTTGGTTGAAAACGGAAGCTGAAGAATAACTTGCCTAAAGAATTGAACTGGAAATCCAACATAGGCCTGTTGGAAACATGCTCAAAGTTAGCTTCGATTCTAGGAACAGATCAATTTCCTGTGAAACTCAATTATTAGGCCTGTATGTGCAGTCAGTTGTCTGTAGGTGCAGAGCTCACAGCCTTAACAAAGAATTCTTGCTTTGAAAGACGATTTTCAAATACCTTTAACACAATCAAATCAAAGCTAATTTCCAGCATGACTAGGCCATCAGCTTACCCCTCAGTGAGGACCTCAGTATTTTTAGACCAAATTTCACATTTCAAACTTAATTTTCTACAGCTCTAGGGCTGGTCAGGGAAAGGTCATTCACAGCAGCTTTGGTCTAAAAGAGGAAAGCTAATTTTGATGTTTTTGTGTTCCAGAACCTGTGACTAGCATTTGCTACAACCTTCCAATAAATTCACCACTAGAAAAGTGTAGGTGTAGAAGGTTTTGTCCACAAAAACAATTTTTTCTCAGTGACGTGACAATCTTTAAAATTTGATGTTACAGAAAAGAAAATAATCACAGAGGCAACCAGCAGCACTACTAAATTGTCTCATTGCACAGCGTTGTAGGTACTTGCATAAAATATTGTTTAATTTGTTCCAGTCAGTCCCCAGCAGGACCCTTTTATTTTAAATTTATTATAAGTGCTTAGTATATATAAGGGACATTATAAACTTTACCACAGAAATAAACTAGGGTACCATAACACAGAGGAAGAAATCAGTAGTTACAATGAATGTACAGATGGAATAAATCTAATTCTCTATAAATTTTTTATGATGTTATAGAAGAAAAAAGGTAATATCAATACTGAAAATAAGAGAAAAAAGAAAAATATGTAGTGTGAGAAATTTAACCATCAGCCATATCATTCTTTTGGAAAAATCTTGTAGGAACATTTATGTTATTTTAAAAGCATATATACCTAGATAAGAACTTGTATCTGCCTCAGAACCGTCACTGTTATCATGAAGAAGTTTAATTAGCAAAATTGATGACTGGATATTCAAGTTAACAGGATAGCCTCTCCTAGGGCCATGAGGCTACCTGCTTTTTGTTAAGTATCAAAAAGGCCTGAAGAAATAGAAGTATAGCTCTGCTTCCCTGGAAGGCACAAGCCAGATTCACCTTCATCTTCTGCAGCTTTTTCAGGTAAGGTCCAAAGAGGAGAGAAAAATGTAAATCAAGTATACCAGATGCATATTAAACAGAAGATTTCAAGCTCATAGGGCATAAACTGTCTTCCTGCTCGGCCTTTATACCCATCACCTGGTCCCATGCATTCTTCTCCAGTATGTTTCTAGCCTCTGCTAAAATAAGAATAAGCAACAACAGCCAAGATGGCTTACAACTCTGAATCACTTTTAATGACCGAGATGATAGACCAATTTGTTGAATTCCAAGTGGCGTCAGAAAGGGCTTGGAATTTTTTTGAACATCAGGAATTTTTCTTTTGAAAAAGCTACTTCAGTCACTAATTGCATCTACTGTCAGCATTTCTAGAGTACTCATATATACATATATAAGTAGCATGTCCTTTAAAGAGATACTCAGAACTGCTGGCAAATCAAGAGAGTAAGTTCAGCAGGAGAGGAACCAGCACTCATCTCTGTTTTTTTCAAAATAATGTACCTTCCGCCATGTTCTTTTCAAGTATTTTAAAAAGCAGTTCTTCAGGACTCTGCAGCACTTGCTGAAACTTCTGAGGCATTTTGTTTTCTATGTCAGTCACCTATACCTTGAATTAGGATGACATTTTGCGCACCCCTTTGTTTCTAGTTATTACTGCCACGAAAAGATGACAGCCATTTAGCAGCTTTAGTGCACAGATATCAAAGTCAAATGCCATCATGAACTGTACTACGCACAGGGCCTGTGGTCACGTGTGATCCTAAAATATGTAAAATTCTGTGACTGTGATGGACACATCTGCCAGTCTTGGGCCAACCTCCTTTGCTATGTCTCAATGAGGAGCAACCCAGCATTGGTCCAAAGAACAAATCTGTCCCTATGTTTAGAATGTGCTTGCTCTGTGCACAAAAAAAGCTCAAAAGGGCTCTACTTTCACTGGCAGTCTACATGTTCAATTTTCCAATAAAATCCTTCTTTTATAGGGCAAATCTTGAGCCACAAGTGCATTCAGAGAAGGGGCGAATAGTCTGCTTAATAAAACAGAGACTAGCAAGTTAAAGTACTCTGCATTTAGATGAACTTGATGAACTTCTCCCACTCTGATTACCTAGTATGTCTAGAGTTAGGACCAATAGCTCTGTGAGTATCAGAATGAAAAAAAAAGGACTCATTTCCTCTAGTTTCTTTTTTTTTTTTTTTTTTACATTTGATGTCTAGGAAGTCATCTGTTTCTGGAGCTTTTCTCTAGCAATCACTACAGCAGCTTCTTCTGCTAATTCCCTGCTAATTAGATTAGCCTTCCCCTCATTTAGGACAAACATGTCCTGCCCTCATTCAGGACAAACATGTCCTGAATTTCTTTTTCATCACCTATTTTCATTAAAGGAATAATCTTTTAATGTCTTTCAAGATCTCTCTCCCTTGATAAATTTTCCTCAAATTGTCCACTGGGTTTCAAAGCTGTTGAGTGGGGTATGCAGACAGAGAGATATAGTCATATAGGAATCATATAGGAAACTGAGCCAAAATGTTAACAGAAAGATGCATATGTGCAGTGATATAGATTAACCTAACCATGAGTTCCAGCTTGAACTAATGGCGTTGTAGAACAGATAGGAGGCATGTACATATGTAGGAGCAGACAATAATGCTGGAGCCATTAAAACGTCAGATATCTCTCTCTTTTATTAGTAATCAATAAAATAGAGTCCCGCTCCCCTCCCACAGTGTTACCATCGACATCTGCTGCTCAGCAGCTTAGCATATTAAAGCCTGAGTGCCATTTTGGGAGGAATTGCTTTCCAGAAGGAGTGGTGAACCTTGGGTGAAACAAAGCAAGATATTTTCCATTGCCAAGCCCCAGAACACAATTTAATATAATTAGCAAGCAATGTAATCTGGTGGCTACAACTCAGGAGGAGTTCTCCTCCTACTCTTTGGCTGGACTTTGTATTTATACTACCAGGTCTTCAGGCAGGGACTATCTTTCTCTATGTGTTGGTAAAGTACTCAGCACCAAGGTGCCTGATTTTAGCTGAGGCTAGGTGCTCCTGAAATATTAATGTTGTTGTTAAAGTGCTATAGTATTACATTCTCCTTTTCTAGCGTCTGTTTGGCCCATGGAAAGCTTTGGGCAAGTGCATAAACGTATCAGGGTTTGAATTCAAAGTGGGTCTTGCCATTCTCAAATGTCACCACTAGCTCCAGCACAGCTACACCTTCCCACTCTCCTCCCATGTTGGTTCCTTACGTTTCATATAGCCTTACTTTGTCATAATTAGCTGTTCAAAGGTGCTCATGCTCATTGTACTTGCCCACGCTCGGCACCCACCTCAGACAGGTGTCTGGACACTGGTGCATCTTTCCCCACCCTGACAGCAGTCCTCAGTGGTGTGCAGGGGGGAGCTGTCAAGGACTGCCGAGGAGAAAGGCAGGGTCTGCCATCCTTCCCAGACCTAGTGCTGGCACCATAACTCCTCCAGACTTTCATGCCACCCCCTGCTAGAAAGTTACATCCTTCTGGTCTCCAATCACTAGGAAGGTATCTGTGCCATCAACCTTATAGAAACCTGGATAATACAATTTGCAATTTGATCCTGTGTTGGTGGTTAACTAGCAAATGCTACTCTCAGAGTTGACATCCTCACTGATGTTGATGTGCAAATATGGAAGCAAAGAAAGCTCTTCATAAATTTCAGTCTCTATAGCAAACTAAGGGAAGTAACTCAAAGACATGTAGAGGAAAAAGACAAAATCTGATACAGACTCCATGTTTTTTATGGTTATATTTAGGCTGCTGATTTTCTTTTTCTAAACAACAGAAGAGGAAAGGGGAGAGAATTAGATCTTGACAATGGACTGGCCATTTAAATAAAATTAGTGGTATATATTGTAGTGTATTTATTGTTTTCATTCCTTGCCTGTTTTGTGAATTAAATTTCTCTAATATTAAAGCATAAAGATTTAAATAAGAAATATTGAATTGTCTGGAGAAGTCGTCTTTGGAGCTTACTATAATAAGTATTACTTTCTAGGTTTACAGGGTTCTGGTTTTCTTAGTATTTATTTTTTATTTTATTTTTACCCTAGTTCACAAATATAAAACTTTCATGGAACAAGGTCAACAGCTCTGTATGAAATGAAGGCTCAGCAATTGCCTTTAGTTCGCCAATCCTTGGCAGACAGCACATAAATAAGCTGTGAGGAGAGCATATTCAGACCCTGAAAATGATGCAGCCAGTTTGACAATGTGAATATCAGCAGGAAAGAAGGAAACCTAGAAATAATGATGAATTAAAATACAAATAACTTAGTAAAATAATTTGTTAAATATAGTTTTAACCTTCATCCGTGAGCTGAAAGACAGATAAAGGAAAACTATCCAAAGAAAAATGCCATATGTCATATCTACTCCTCTGTCTGTTGGCTTCCACTACTTAGCACATATATCATACATTGTCTGTAAAGATCTGTAGAGCACAGCAATCATACTGTGCATGAAGCCTGACACATATAATTGATGCATTTGCCACCAGGGCTAGAGCTCATCTCCATAATCCTCATAAATTTGGGGAGCAAAGAGCAAGAGACTCTCCTATCTGATTTAAATTGGCAAAGATCTATTAACGTCAGTGGTGCTGTGCTGATTTACACCATCTGAGGAAGCAGTCCACTGATAAAACGCTGCTACCAGGAGAACAGAACGAGCTAAACAAGCTGCAGCTGGAGCTCACCACAATTCACTGGATTTCTTAAGAGATCGTGATTATGTGTACACAGGCCCTTTACAAATAAGTTTAGAGATTGATTTATCTGTGAAATGCCAACAAGTTGCAGATATATAGATGAAGATATAGGTATATATGAAATTTCCTAGTCCCAGTTACAGCTGCACTGATGGAAATCCTGCTGGATTCTACTGGCATTGATTGAGTTGATTTTAGCCTCCGTATGTGAAAGTAGAGAGAGGCTTTAGAAATAACTGGTAAAGAGTAAAGGTTTTACATCTTCATTCTCCTGTTTTGTTCTGAGGAGGCTTGCTAGCGTTGTTGCTCATTATGTTTCCCAAGCTCAAGACTTAAATATGGTATATATATCGACACCACTGAGGCAGCACTGCCATCATGCCAGCAAGCTCCTGGGAGAATAATGTGTTACTGTGACACTCCAGATTTCCAGTGCAGGGAAGAGGCTGTGCTTTTCTACTCTCTCACTGTGCAGAGAAGCCCTGAGTGCACTCCATTACCTTAAGCTCACTTGTTCGGCCATGTAGCCCATTGTTTTCTAAAGAAAATCTTGGTAGCTTTTCTTTGCCTCAGTGCCACAGGCGTCTCTGAGTACCCACAGGTATCTCATCTATTTCCACCCTAATCTCTCTGTAGGGTCTAATCATTTCATAAGATACCAGAAATTTCACAGAGGATTCCTCACAATAGTGGATATTATCAAAACAACGGAAGGTTTGGGTCACACCAAATTTCTCTGTTTCTTATCATACAGTTTCAGAAAATGGTTACAAAATGCACTGCATAGATTTATTCAATGACAGTAATTTCCCTTAAAGAATTCAGGGAATTCATCTGTTTCTTTTTTCTAGGAAACCTGCTTTTTCTGACAGAATAGTCCTGAGATAGATCCTTTTTAAAGTATTTAGCCAGATTCTGGCTCCACACGATGTTTAGTTTCTAAATCACTATACACCGTGGGATCCTCACCACTTCATTCTTTCAAAGTTATGATTCTATCAGCCATACTTTCTTGATCCTAACTGTTCATAGGTTGTATTTCTGAGGTCAGTGTCATATGATACCTAAGCTGCAACCTGGGGCAAACCTCTCACCTAGCTACCTATCAAAACTAGTACAAAACTGTTTCTGAGAAATAAATTGCCCACACTTCCTGTCCCCCTGTCTCTGATGAGTTTTCCACTTGAAGCCTTAACTCTGCTTGGTTAAGTAAACCTTCAGGTGTACAGGAGAGTGTGCAGAAGTGTTTATGGCATTGAGCAGTACCTGGTCAACGTGTCCTGGTTAATGTGTACCTGGTTAATGTGCCCCTCCTTTTTCTCTTACAAGGAAAACCTTGTCTCCAGTTTATGTTTGGACTTCTCTTTCCAGCATGACCTCCATGCTGGTTCATGTCTTGGCTTGACATCTGAGAGAGGAAACTCACAGCCTAGGGGACAGCAGGGCCAACAGACCAGCAAATACACCTGTCTCTCATTTGTTGAACTCTTCGTTTTTTTTCCAGCCAGCTTTCCACAGGAATGTGCCCACCATAAATCTATCTGTGATGGGCTTCACTCCTCCCAAGTCACCACTAACCCACCAACACTTAGATATTAATTGTTATGCAGGAGTGCTAAAAGATTGACTTTTCAGTAAGGAAACAAGTGTTGATTGGTTTTCATAATTTCCATCTTTCCTTTGCCAGCTGTAGCCATTTGGAGTTTGAAGCTGAACTGAATATTGTCAATTTGATACGTGTCATCATCACCATAAAGACTTTCTCAGTTGTCTCACAGGCATGTCTCATTTTCAGGATTTGCAGCCAAACATTTAACCTTCTCTCCAATCTCTTCAAGCAGGAATTTGTCTCTGTTGCTAGATCAAGTGTCAATAGCACTGGAGACAGACATTAGAAACAGCTATGCTTTTTTTCAGGGCTTTATCTACAGATTAGATTGATGAGAGGCCCTCAGTCAGTAATTGCTAAGTGTGTGTGTGATCGTGTGTGTGCACTATAAACTAGATATAACTACACATATACATATATAATTTTATATATAATATATAAACATAAATAAGTAACAAGGTAACCTTTCAAATATGCTATTCACAGAATACCTCAATATAACATCTGAAGACATTTAAGAACTGGGTTTTAGCTGTTAAGCTGCTGAAAATTCTATTATCTGTTTGGAAACTCCCAACCTATATACATAGTATTACATTCATTTTAATAAACCTCAAATCAAGTTTAGATGGACGCCATAAGAAATGAATGTCACTTATCACAGCTGGCCAGAGTAAGAGTAATAATAAAAGGGGAAAAGGATGATGACCTGATATGATACAGTTTATTCAGGCAAATTATTGTGTCAAGAACAGTTCCAGAGTATTTAATTAGTAAGGTCCCCAAAAGATGTTCAGAGAAATTTGTTCTACTCAGATTGTTACATGCCTGGTTTATCAAGAACAACCTAATGGAATGTTTTTGTTAAACTAATAATATTTCAGATTTCAGAACAAATTGGGGTAGCTGATTGGAAATTTTATGCTTTCCATAAAGAGGAACAATTTCCACTTAAAAGAAAAAATGCATCTAACATTCACCAGTTTATTCACCAGTTAGCAAGGTTTAAAGATATTCAACCATGTGCATCTAATAAAGCCATAAGAGAAAGTTGGACAGCTCACAAAGACACAGAATCTCCTGTCTGCAAAGGCAAGCTTTAAAGGGAAAATTAGATGTATACTTTGCATCTCAAGTAAATGGTGTAGAGGTAGAATGCAATGTAGTAGAAAATGTATTGTTATCTGAGGCTGCAAAAATCTATCCCGCACAACCACTCATTAAACAGAGATTCTGCATGTAAAAGCTCCACTTTCTTGCCAGCAGATCAAAGGCAACTTGGTGAACGCAGAATTGCCTACCTACTTTATCTTCATACAAATGAGCTGAAGTGCCCTTGGCAATGAATGCAAAGTCATGCCAACAGAATACAGATTTAATGCTGCTGTAACCAGGTATTTTATTAAAGCTGCAGTGAAGTGCCTGCATGGACTGAAAATTCTGGTGAACAACAATTCAAAGCGCAGGTAGTACTGACTGTTTGTCCAGTAAATTACTTTGTCATCATGATGAGGGAAGACCCGGCTGACCACTAGGAAAAACAATTTCTTTAAGGAAGCCAGTGAAACTAACTGTGTGTAGGGAGCTAGGGGACATCGTTCAGTGGACTTTTGTCTCTGAGAAATTTGTAGCTAAAAAAAAAATCAAGCATCCAGGAGAGTCTTTTTGCCTTCCTTCTCATCATTATATAAAACGATCAGACCTAAAGAGTTTCCAGGCCTAATAAAAATTATACCTCTTTTTCATTAGTTCAAGGCTGACCTCATTCTTAAGTTCTCACAAATCAAGAAATGTCATAAGTTAAAATAAGATCAGAGGAAAACAGGAATGGTTCTTCTTCCTTCTTCCTTTAGTTTAGATACAGATGATCACTTTTACTACTATGAGACATACAGTCAGGTAACTGCTGTTACAAAGGTAGAAACAGGAATGATAGCAGTGTTGCAGGTGAGCAGATGCAAAGCAGGAACACCACCATAACATCACCTTTGATGGGAATTAATTTGATTTGGATCGAGTCTAACCAGAAACAAAACTTTGTTTTTATTTCCTTATGATAATTTTAAAGAGTTTTATAAAAATTGGTATTTCAAATGTTACTGTGGAAAACATCTGAATACATCTTTAGAGAAAAAGAAGTCATGCTGATGGAAATATTCTGTTCAGCTAAATTTAAAAGAAATTATTTCCAAAGTCATCATATAAATTTTGGTAAATTTAGGGGCAAAGAAACAGCAAATAAGATACCAAATTTCTTAGTGTGCTCTTTTCAACTTCTTGCAGAAACTATGGGAATTTTGCTCCCTTTATTGGGTGGGATGAACAATTTTAATCTTCTCTTTCAGAACTACCTTTACACAGTGTGGGTTATACATGGACAAATAACTGAAGCAGAAAATTATTAGACATTTCTCTTTTCCAATAGCTTCCCTTCTCTGAACAGCCCCCCACAGCCTACTCTTTCTCTTTAATATCCCATGTGCCTCACTGCTGCTGTAACATCAAGGTGTGAGTTATCTGAGAACCCCACTGAGGGAAAAACATTTAAAGGGGTTAAAGTTATCTGAGGTGCAGCTTATACACATGAAAATCTAATTAGATTTAAAAACTTAATCTCTGCAGATGTTCAGATCTGTCTGTTACACAGTTGTTGGTGTTAGTATTTTCACATGAACTGTTTAATATATCATAACTGCTCACTGTACTAGAGTATAAATATAAAGCTAGACAGTTGAGACATACCTATCATTTTGCTTTGGTGACAACTATACAAACCATTAACAGTGCCACTGTATTGAGGCAAAGCATCTGGACAAGACAGTATGAGATAAAAAAAAAACTTTCATTATCTCTAAGATGAATTCACTGCCCCATAAACCATGGTGGCCTTTTACACTGACCAATTACCTCAGAATACTACTGTGAGTGCCTATAAATATTTTCAATAGTCGGGATACAAAAGCTATTATAGAAAGATGCAAGGAGCAGGGACAAGGTAACCTTGAGATCCTTGGAGTAGACAAGGGTGGAAAATGAAAAAAAAAAAAAAAAGAGAGAGAGAGAGAGAGAGAGAGAAAATTCTCAGTCGATTTACTTCAGCAGTATTTGTGACTATCTGTGACCTTAAGCAAAAATGGACAGGCACTGCTCTCTATGTGTATGTGAGAAGCTCAGCATCACTCACATTTCTGCACACATATTGTGCATGTTTTTGCCCTGTTTTTTGAAAATTCTCAGCAAGTAACTGAAAGATTTTAAAATTAAAATTTTAAATTAAGAATATTTCAAACTATTTTAAAGATTTTTTTCCAAAATTTTACAGGTTTTTCATTTGCCGGCCATGATTATATAATTTGTATGCATACATGATGTGTGTTTATAGTAAAGTATGTATGTATGCTATACGGACAATATAATTATTAGGAGAGCCCCATAGAAGAGAATAAATGCTTTGTCACTGGCTAAAGTAAAATTAAGCTTTTATCTTGAAGATTTCATTTTATCATTGAACTCCTGACCTTTTGAGTTATCAAGTTACAAAGGCAACATATGAATGAACCCAATTAATGTCACAAAACAAAAGTTTCTAAATCTTTTAGCCTGTTGTACTTCCCAGAAGTTTCTTTCAATATTATCAAAAAGTGTGTTGACTGCAGGGTTGTTTTGAGAACATCTAATTTTGCACTTCTAACATAATATGAATATTCTTAAAGAAAGTTTTTAGAGCAATCTTGAATACCCTTACAGCTTCATTATAAGGCTATGCAAACCCTGAGTGTTAAAATCTGTATCCCTAGCAAACAGTTTACTGAAATAATTGCTAGTATGAAAATCCTATTTTGCCCTGCTTACTAGTCTATAAGAACATAAGAAATGCCCTGCTGTGTCAGACCAACCATCCAACCAACCATCTAAGCTTCGTATTTGTCTCTGACAGTATCAGAATGAGATTCTCTGTAAAGAAAGTGCTCAAGCTTGGCCAGTTTCTGGTGTCCCTCATCCTCAGCAATTGTTGTATTAGAGGTGTTAAAGGTACATTGCTACTTTGTCTTCTTTGTATCCATTTATAGATGAATAAGCCAAAACTTTGCCCAATCCTTTATTGAACTACTTCTTTTATTTGCCTCCATGAGTTTCTGTGAGAAAAAAATTTCCAGAATTCCATAACCCCAGAAGCTTTATTTTTGTTACACTGATTTTGCATAGTAAGATTTCTCTGGAAAGATGACAGACTTAGGAAGCCTAAAAATTGGAACTAAATAAGGAAAAAGTTGAGCATGCTTGATGCTATGGCTAGTTGATCATACACTTTGAGTTTTCCTCAATAATTTCGTGTTTGATTGATTGCACTGGTTCTTATGCTATCGGTACTGTAAAAAGTGAAAATCATGGAAAAACTCTACAGCTGTCACCAGAGTAACACTAATATAAAATCAGTACAAATAAGCGGTCATAAGGTACTTCTGAGTTACCTT
Organism: Struthio camelus; assembly: GCF_040807025.1. NCBI lineage: Eukaryota > Metazoa > Chordata > Aves > Struthioniformes > Struthionidae > Struthio > Struthio camelus. The sequence continues at coordinate 134,467,218 of NC_090942.1, forward strand.
CATGCGCTGCACCAGAAGACCGTAGAGGAATTAGACCAATATAAATTAAATTGCAAACATTAAAGCACACATGCAAAGGAGAATTTAAAAAGGATCTATAAAAATTTAATCTTTATTACAGCAGTTATCGCCAGTAACATGTAAAACCATATGGGCTTGTAAAATAGGCACAGTCCTCAAAGTCTGAGTCACAATAGTCTTTCTAACTGTGGAAAGCTAAACAATAGAACTGCTGGCAAAATAGCTTTTGGGTAAACCATGAATCTCATCCTTCACAAGGAATTAATAAAAGTGGGAATGACTGAGATGGCTACTATGAAAAAAAATCTATTTAGAATGTGAAAACACACTTTTCTTGTCTTTCCATGACTAGTTTAAAAAGAAATGGTAAACTTTGCCACAATAGAAAAATAAATAAGGAAATAAGTACACATTAACAACATATAGAAAACGTGGGTATTTTCAGAGCCCTGTAAAACGGTTTATTATGAAAACTAAAACCACCTAGAATTCTTGATTTTTTTTTTTTACTCAATCTTAGCTTCCATTGCAGTGAAATTGAGTAGAGATTTAGTGTAAAGTACATCTGGATTTATACAACTCCCTAGTAAACACAGAATTTCAGTGGTTTTTTATAGTTATAATATGAAACTGTAAGAGCAGTTTGGACAAGTATGGGTTATGAGTGAGAAGCCAATGGAACAAAAATGATTATGCCAGCTTCCAAAAATTAAAGTCATGATCTCTACTACAGTCTACTTATATTTTATGTTTATTTTTTGACAATTGTGGCAGCATAAACAATCCTGGAAAACAAATCTTGTTGAACCACAAGATGGCTTGTATGCATTGGGCAGATCCCGTAGGGTTGTGCAGCCCATACCACTCACACAAAAAAACACTGGACTCCCAAAGTTCCCTGTACTAGTGGGTAAAACCATTGTCGCAGTCATGTTAGAGCTGAAAATTCATTCTTTAATCTAAAACAATCCCACTGTGTTTTATTTTCATAATGTTAGTTAGGAAAATAGAGAAAAGAATGAAATTTACATTGTTTCCATTGATGATTTGTGGCCAGCAAAATATGACAGCTTGTACAGTTGATGATGCCCTCTGTAATAAAATAGAATGAATTAATTGCACTATATTTCTAACATGAACATTCCTGGGACACAATTCTCCCTTCTATGTTATAGAATATAGAAGAATATAGAAAAGCGACAATATTAAGTAGCTATTTGAAGGTAAAGCTTTTCCTCTGAAACAGTAGAGGAACACACTAGTCACAGCCTATAAAAATACAGAATGGATACATATTTCTGAGAAGCAGTCCATTTTTTGTGAGGTAGTTTGCATATTTTCAGATCAATCCCTTGTTTTCATTTCAGTTATGGCCTTTGCAGGAGAATCAGTTTGAACAGCCTCTGGAAACCACAATGCCTACATCAGAGAATCAGCGTCTTTCCAAATACTCAGTAACTCAACTGCTTCCCAGCTAGGGACCCTGTGACTGCAAGGTCATTTCACAGTTATACTCTTTATTTCTTTACCAAAATGCACGAATTCATATTTTTTTTTTCTTCCCCTACCTTTGCTCTATCAATCCACATTACAGCCACATCCCATAAAAAACACGAACAAATTTTCCTTTCTGATTGTGAGACTTCAAGTAAAATTTTGACAGTCAAAACCCAGTGTAAAGCTTTTTCCCGCTTGTGCATCTTGTAAGACATCTAATATAATTTCTGTAAGATTGTGTAATGCTTTAATTCAAGATTTGCAATCTGTATTGCCTCATAATTGCAGTCCAACAGTGCCATCCTCTGCTTCCTCCAAATAACGTTTCCCTATAAATCCTTCCAAGATAGTCTTAAAGAAGTTACATTGCCAGTAAACTGCAATTTGATACTATAATATTCCTGATGTTAATAAAACCTAATTTTTTAAGTGTAAGATGAAGACATTATTGGTGTTTTCCTGTTGTAAACTATTAAAAGTCTGCCCGAAATCTTCGTGAGTTGAACATTGCAATGAGCTAGATTTATGAAACCTCTCATTTGGGTTTTAAAGTCTCCAGAACATTTTTGCACTATTTATTTGATCTTCAGCGAACCCAGCCAGGGACTAGAGCCTCCATAATGTGTGGGCATGCAAAGGGAAGTTCCCCAGCATCCCAAAAAGCTTACAATTCAAAAATTAGGCCAAAGAGAATGGGACAGAAATGTGAGGAGAACAAAAGGTCATACCCAGAAATAGAAATTCATGTGATAATCACAAATCACAGTAAAAAGACTGATTAACCCAGGATTTATCTTCAGTGGCCTGAAAATGTCCTGGCACATAAGGATTTTTGGAAGCAATGCAAAAGTGGATTTGTGTATGTTCATCTCTTTTAAATGTGAATGGGGAGAAACCTCGAGGGCACTTGCAATATGATAAATCAGTAGTGGGATTGCTGGGAAAAGCAAGGCATGTGCAAAATGCTATTAGGAAGAGAAATAAGTGCAAAGGTCCTAAATGTGAAAGAAAATGGGGAATCAATGCAGAGCGCCACACAGTTATGGACATAGCTTTTTTTTTTTTATTCAATATACGCAAAATACAGTCATGTTCTCTTCCTACTATTGCAAGCATTTGCGAGACAGACACCAAGTATCGTAGTCATACTAATTTCATCATTCCTTTATTAGAAAAGGCTGTATACAGATATAGTTTAAAAGGGTGTAGGGGGAAAATTTCCCCATGAGGGTAGTTAAGCACTAGATAAGGTGCCCACAAAAGCACCTGAACAAAGTGCTTTTTGACTGGACAAAGCCCTGAGCGACCTACCTGACTTCAGCTTGGCCATGTTTTGACCAGGAGGTGTGTCTAGGGACCCCCTGAGGTCCCTTTCCCAACAGAAAAAAATCTGCAATTCTAGGATTCAAAACATCATTAAACAGGATTCAAAACATCGTTAAACTCATAAACGTCATGTTATCTGACATGAGATACAACAGACCTCAACACTGCTGTTGCAGTCACTTTGTGTGAAAAAAAAATTAGATTTAAGCATTTATCTAAAAAGAAAGACAAAAGGATGTGAGAGAAAATCAGCGATGCTAATACATCAAAGTTAAAACCCAGTGATATTAGAAAATACTATTTTTAAATTAGATTAAACTTCTAAAGCCAAAGTGCAATTGAAATCAAGAGAAGAAAAGGAACCCTTAAGAAATGTATAAAATTACCTGAAGCACTCCCCAGTCTTTGGTAGAAGTAAGTGGGACTTAAGGACTTCAGCAGATGCTATCCCTCCTCAAGGAACTTTGAAGTTATTGAGTGTCTTGCCGTTGATTTCAATGGGCTTTGAATACATATACACAATTACAAGCTGTTTCGTACTAACTTTTAATCTGCACAGTACTTATATCAATGTAGCCTGGTATTGTTCAAGAATTAGTCTTGGCCTGAGTTCTTCCATCATATTGCTGATATCAGCTGGGCAAGCACAGTGACAGTTTAAATGATATTGTCAGATTGTAGCTGCACTTGCCTCCTAAGTCAGAAAAGCCATACAAATTGCATTCACATTGTCACTACTTAGGAATTGGGTTGTTGACATTGAATAGCAATAACTGGTCCCCACAATGTCTCTCACTTATCTAAATGCATCTAAGGGGTATGGGTGAGATGACCTTCTTCCTTTTAATATACCTCTACTACATGCTCCAAAGCTTTCTCGTATAATACATTTAACAGTTCCGGACAAACTGTGTATTTATTGGATGCTTCTGACATCAAAGGACTCCACAGTGAAAGAATTCTGCACAAAAGCTACACGGTCGCACAGGATCTTGGTTCTCAAAAGTAAGTGACTCAAGGAGGACTCCAAACTCAATGGAAAGGCATCCACTAATAAGAGCAGGCAGACCAGAACCTTAAGCAAGCCTATTTCAGACATTTGTTATACAACTTCAGAAATTTCCAGGATGCAGAGAAAAATACTGCAGGTTCCGGTAAGAGGAATCTCAAATTTCAGCACCCCGTCTCTGGTAGTCTCAGAAAGAGAGTGAAAAAGAGCAGAAGGAAGTAGAGAGAAGGAAATAGGCCTCAGTGAAAACTGTCTTACCTTCATGTAAGTTATACTACTTTGCACCACTGGTACAATGTTACTGCACTCACTGAAACTGTGCCTAGCTCTTTTCTACTCTGAAATAGCCCTTTTTCTTCTAAGTTTCCATGTCAGGTGCAAAACGGGGAAGGAAGCAACACACTGCTAGAATTTTTCCAGGTGAGAGTGCCTGAAACAAGGGGCCGGCCCTCTCTCCTCCTTCTCCAAGCCCATATTGCACTCCTGGACTGCAGACAGGTGCTCATTTCTGGACCGCATGGTGATGGTGGAAGAGGGGATAACTCCTTCCAGACTTGCTCCCAGTCCATTCCCACCGCATGGCCCTTCAGCACTGCCCAGCTGACACTCCCCTCTCCCTTTTTAGGCAAAGGGAGCTGGGTGACAGGGATCTACGTTTTAAAATTTGAGCGAGTCTGCCTCATTTTGACTGACAAAGATGAGGAAGCAGTTGTCAAAACAGTTAAGCTGACAGGATGTCAAGGTAGGGAGCCGCCTAGCACTGTCTGTGCCTCTTTCACTGGCACAACAATGTGCAAAAGAGAACATCTGTCCTGAGTGCTATTCAGAGGAAATTTTGCTCACAGGGTAGGAGAACGCAGAAGTGCTTTTTCTAGTAGTATGAAATCTTCTTTGCAAGATGATTGGAAAAAATCTTTTAAAAAAGCCCTATTTATCCATAATCATTATCTCAATAAAAATAGACTCCACAAGCCTCATAAATAATTATATGTATTGCCTTTTTGCTCATTTTTATTGGTTGAGTAGTTTCATAGATTGAAGAGGTTTTCGGCAACATATCTGATTATAAAGACCCTTTTTCTCTGATACTCCTCTTTGAAATTTCTGATGTTATATCATTAGCTTTAAAAGTATTCATTCTTAAAAAATAAAAAATAAAATCCCCTGTCTGAAAGCTACCATGAATTTACCAAGCTGAACGCCAGCACATCATATATACAGACCAACATATCATATATAGAGAGAAAATATCCCCTTCCCATGGTAAGTTCCATTTAATATAGGTTTTGGTTACGCAAGTATTTTATACATGCTTTTTTCTTGCTATCACTGACAATTGCAAATATGAAGATTGATAGCACAGTAGTGATTAGAGTTGGTAACATTATTTAGAGAGATAATTTCAGGGATCTAGCAGGGTCCTAGCACTGTTAAACAGTAACACTGTTAAATGCGAATATCTGATTATTAACTGCTTTTAAGCGGTCTATATTAAATATCATTAGAATGGGTTGTTAACATATTTATAAGCCATTATTTATTCTCTTTATTAGCAATTATATTTCAAAAATACTTTAGCTATTTTGTTGCTGTGATGTAAACTAAATGTCATACATCAATTCAGCTTCAGAAAACGGCTCGAAGAACCGTTCAGTGCAGCTATTCAAATGGCTTGTTATAGCTCATTTATGATTAAAATGTTCAGTGTTTTTTACTGAAACTGTGTTTCTATATTCAACAGACAAAGCTGTATTCATAAAAATTGTGCACGATTAGATCTGCAGCAAGCTATGCAGAGAAATGCCAGGGTCCAGAACCTGGGCTTTATGCCAGATTAATGTCCTAACTTGAGTTGAGGCTGTTTAGATATTTTACAGCATCGTGAAAGGAGAAGTGAGATGCTTGTGAATCAAGGTCATTTTTTCCCAGAATTTTTTTCTTCCTTTATCTGCTCCCAGAATATAAATATTCTGAGCACTGATTATTCATTTATGCAGGGACTAAGGTGCTTATGTTTTTCTGATATCTTGGCAAAAAGTGTAGATATCATATCTTGATCAGCTCCATTATATCATTTAGGTGAAGATTTCCAGAAGTATTCTGTACTGGTCTAATTTGATTTTGATAGTACATGGGCTCTGGGAATGCTAAATCCTCTTGAAAATCCCACTGGTAATGTTTTGTGATCAGCAGCCAATGTGACAAGCTTTCCAGTGGGGGATATAGGTGTACATGCACAGAAGCCTTAGTGTTAAGTATGCAGTGGACTACATGATGGCCAAGAGTTCTTCATCACTCTTGCTAATCTCGCTTTCCAGATAATTAGTTTATTGCTGGCTGATATACTAGACCACAAAAATTTAGTCTGAAAAAACAGTGCTTGACAAACTTACCCTGACAAGTGCAGCTGGTATTGCAGTGTTTTCTCATTCATACCTTTTAGAAAGTCTCAGTGCCACAATGAAGAAAATTGGTTTACGACAACAATAATCTTCTGGTGAGCCCCTGTGGTGAGAGCCATCACCATTGCTATACAGGTGCAGGGCTGATTCTGCCTAACGTAAGGAAAGAGTAGATGCCAAGCTGCTTTTCCATCATTCAGATCTCAGTGGATCTCTTACACTTCAGCTCCGCAGCAACTTTTGGCCTGAGCCAAAATTGCTGACCTTCCACACAGCCTGGGGTAAGTGTAATAGTCATAAAGAATTTAAATATTCATTTGGAAGATGACGTGAGTGGTTTAGATATGATTTCTTTGGTCATCACTCTTTGTTGAGCCATGCCCTCAGAGTTCTTGTACCATGTTATCATTTGTTAGAACAGCCTAACTCTGCACACCCTTCATTGATTTTATTAAAATAGATGAGCAAGCAAATATATGTTTAAGAGGGCATATTATCAAGCCAAAGTATTATAATTTTATTTAGCTAATCAGGGATGTAACAATGGCACTAGTCAAATTAAGGTCACAAATTAAGTAAACTCTATTAAGTCTGAATGGCTGAACCAACAAATTAAGACAAAAAGTAAGTATACTGAATTATGAAATTAACACTGTCATGAGCCAGTTTCCAAGAATGGTCCACCCCAATGAGCAGAAAGCCAAGCAAGAGTGGCAGGATGCCCACATGGATGAACAAGTTCAGTTGAGTTACTGACAAAACTCAAACATAAAAAGGAAGTGTAAAGAGGTGGGAGCAAGGACAGAGGACCCAGAAGGAATATAAAGATTGTGTCCAAACATGCAGGGACAGGGTTAGGAAAGTTAAAGCCCGCCTGGAACTGAATCTGGTAAGGAACATGTAGAGCGACAAGAAAGGCTTCTACAGGTACAGCAGCAGCAAAAGAAAGACTAGAGGGCCTACTGCTGAATCTGGCAGGGGACCTGGTGACAAAAGACACAGAAAAGGCAAGATACTCACCACCTTCTTTGCCTTGGTCTTTAATGATAAGACTTGCCTTCAGCAGTCATACATCCCTGACACCCGAGGAAAAGCCTAGAGTGAGGAAGAGCCTACAGTGAGGAAGATGCTTGGTAGAAGATTCTTGGTAGAAAAGGATCAGGTTAGGGAGCATTTGAACAAACTGGACATATACAAGTCCACGTGCTGAGATGGGAAGCACCCGCAAGTGCTGAGGGAGCTGGCCTATGTCATTGTGAGGCCATTCTCAATTATCTTTGAAAGGTTAAGGTGGTCAGAGGATGTTCCTGTGGACCGGAAGAGAGCAAATGTCACTCCTATCTTTAAGAAGGACAAGAAGGAGGGTCTGAGGAAGTACAGGCCTGTTAGTCTCACCTCAATCCCTTGGAAGCTGATGGAACAACCAATCTTGGAAACTATTCCTGAATATATGAAGGACAAGAAGGTGTTTGGGAGTAGTCCACGTGAATTCACAAAGGGGAAACTATGATTAACCAACCACATAGCCTTCTATGTTGAGATGACTGGTGTGGTGGATAAGAGGAGATTAGGGTTATCTCAAATTTAGTGAGGCTTTTGACACTGTCTCCCATAAGATCCTGAAAAACAAACTCATAAAATAAAGGCAAGATAAGTGAACAGTGAGCTGAACCGAAAACTGGTTCAATTGCTGGGCTCAAAAGGTTGTGATCAAAGTCCACCTTCAGGTCAGTCATTAGTGGTGTACCCTACCACTAATGGAGCATGCTGTTTAACGTCTTCATTAAGGACCTAGATGATAGGACAGAGCGCACCCTCAGCAAGTTCGCAGACAATACAAAACTAGGAGGAGTGGCTGATATACCAGATGGCTCTGCTGACATTCAGAGGGACCTCAACTGCCTGAACAAATGGGCAGAGTTCAACAAAGGGAAATGCCAAGACCAGCACCTGGGGAAGAACAACCCCACACACCAGTAAAGGTTGTGGCCAACGAGCTGGGAAGCAGTTTTTCAGAAAAGACCTTGGGGATCCTGGTGGACACCAAGCTGAACATGAGCCAGCAATGCACCCTCGTGGCAAACAGCAACAGCATCTTGGGCTGCATTAGGCAGAATGCTGCCAGCAGGGAGGTAATATCTCCCCTCTACTCAGCTCCAGTGAGACACATCTGGAGTGCTTGAGTGAGTCCAGTGAAGGGTCATAAAAATGTTGAAGGCCTTTGAAACATCTGACATATGAGAAAAGTCTATGAGAGCTGGGACTGTTCAGCTTGGAGAAGAGAAGGCTCAGGAGGGATCCAGTCAATGTGTATAAGTGTCTTATAGGAAGGAGTAAAGAAGACAGAGCCAGACTCTTCTCAGTGGTGCCTAGGGACTGGACAATAGGTAATGGGCACAAACTGAAATGCAAGAAATTTTACTTAAACGTAAGAAAAAACTTTTTTACTGTGAGGATGGTAAAACACTGGAGTAGGCCACCCAGAGAGGTTTTGCAGGCTCTGCCCTTGGGGATAATCAAAGCCCAGCTGGACACGGTCCTGGACAACCTGCTGTAGCTAACCCTGCTTGAGCACCTATTGGACCAGATGATCTCCAGAGGCACCTTCCAACGCCAACCATTCTATGAGTCTTTGAATTAATTACCTTGTATGAATCTTATCCTGCAAAAAGAAAGATTTTCTCATTTCACTCTAAGATCTCAGACAAGGTTCTAGCTAATAAATTACATCACTGATTTCCCTGGATGAAGATGATTGCAGTGGGGAAGGCAAGGGAAAAACTTTGCATGTCTAGCAGAAAATAAATCACTTAATAAACTAAGAAGCATACATTTATGACCTTTTTTGGTATCTACATTAACTCAGTATGAACCATATCCCAGAAACCCCTAATACTCTTCTAATAATTATCCAGCACAAGATAGTTTTTATATGTAACCAGAATAAGCATTAAAAAGTTTTCATAGTGACAATTTTTCCAATCCTTATCAGTTTTGGATTTATGTCTCTCATATTATGTCTCTGCCCTTATCCTAAAAGAATTCTTAAGAGCAGTTATTTCCTTACAGGCCTGTCCCAGTCCATTAGAAAATGCCATCTATCATTTTTCTATCCCTCATTCTGTCACTCATCCATACTCCCCAGCTTGATTGTACAGTTTTCTTTTATTTCTTCCATTTGGTGTCATGATGTTATTACGGTCTGGGGCACAGCAACCATAAGTAATTTCCACAGATCAGATCAGAAGTACTGGGCCTAGGGCATGTGAGGCTCTGAGTATTTTCACAAATCCTAAAATGCAATGAGCCTACGTTAACGCTGAAATGTGTTGTCTATTTTGATTCTTTTTTACTCTATCCAGAAACATAGACATGTTCTTTTAAAATACTTGCTTTCATAGGGCTGTCAAAGACAATTATGAATTATTCATTGGTGCACTGTTAATATATAATCTACCTTTGCAGGGTTGAATTTACATGCACTGAATTTATATTTCAAAAAATCCTTTTGTGTATTGTTAGGTAACCCTGTGTTGCTCTCATCTAAAAGAGAGACGTGACATATTGACATAATAGAAGACATAGACTACAAATTAAAGAGATGCTAAAAGCATTGATAATTATGCAAGAAGATAGGTACATTTGAATCTGATAGCCATCCTATTCAAAAAAGCTATCAAAATTCACATTAAACTGATGTAGGATACGAAGCAAAACCACTTCAGTCTTTCTTGTATCAGAGACAGACTGTAACACAGAACTAATTATGAGAATAAAATTATTTGTGTTAATCTTCTAATCTTTAGACCCACAAACACCATTCCATCAAGTAATTATATTAAACCAACTCAGAAATGTTTTCCTCTTGCTAATCTCCAGCCAGAGAAGCCAATAAAAGCAGAATAATTAACCATAAACAATTTTCTTTGCCTGATTATAGCTAAGCTTGAGATGGACTTTTTAAAAGGCTAGGAAAGGATGGAATCATTTTATTTATTAGTCAAACCCCTGAAGGGCAGAATGAGCCAAGCATTTTGACCCCAGCAAGAACAATGCCTGATGATACGAGCAGCAGAGGGTACAACTCCCAAAAGCAACTAAAAAGGAGACAGAAGAAAAAATAAGCGAGTAAAAATGAAAGAAAGAATGGTCATCAACCAGGCTGCTTTTTAAATACTCTCCTCAAGCAATTCTTTGATTTAAAAAAAGTCACCTTATTTTTTATTTTATCTCTTTTCTTCTCTTGCATCTTCTTTTACTCTTTTGCGTTTTCTAATCCATTGCATTTAATAAAATGTTTCTACTACAGTAAGTGGAAAAAGCCAGAATCAATAGTAACACCATGCTTATTCTAGGGATTTCCAGAAAGGAAGCATATTGCATTCCAAAAGGGTTTATAACTTCTAACCTAAATTTTACAAAAAGATGTATAAATGATGCAGTGGGAGGCACAGTAGGCTGACAATGACAAAACAGACAAGATAGACAGATAGAAAACCAGGCTGGATACATTAGCTATGTATACAATTACAGGCCTTCATTGTTTAATGTATTTTAAAGTAAACTATCCATGTAAATGAGTGTGATTGAAAAATGATGAGCTTCTGATTTTAAATGCTCTCTTTTTTATGAACTCTAAATTAAAATTTTTTCTTAGCCCCAATTAATTATGTTTAAATATGAAATGAGTTTCATATAGTTTAAGGGTTAGAGATAAAAGAAAGACTTGACACAACCTAGGCATGTAATTCTGTCTTATTTTTCCTGTTCATAGTCCAGTTCAGTGTGACTTTGTTTCTTTTCCCTACACATGCTTTTTTTTTCTTCTCTTTTCTCGTTCTCTTTCACCTTGTGCATCTTTTGCCCTACCTCTAGACATATACAGGTGGCAAAGATCTTATTAGATCAGGAGTGTTAAGTGTACTTTTTGCAGGCATGATTTTCCAGCAAGAAAAGGATGAAGTATGTAACTGGTTTTAAGCTCAGCTCTGCTCCCCTACCTCCAACTAAATCATAAACCTTAATAACATTCCAAGTCTATCTTAATATATGATACTTGACTTTCACTCACACATTTTTCTCTAGACTGAATCTGAACTGCATTGGAATATATCTGGGCTGGACCTTTTATCTCTTTATCAGAGTCTGTAAAAGAGTTTTATCAACTTTGTTGCCTGGTTTGCCCCTAAAAACAGCTGTTTGAGCTAAGACCTGCTTTTAATTTTCTTATCAGTTCAGTCAAAGAAGTCAGAATGAAACTCAAGGAGCTGGAACCAAAGCTAAAAATAATTTCACTGTTCTAGTCAAAATTACCATGTAGCCCCCACTGGAGTATGAGCCTGGTTTGTTATGACAAGAGAAGGTGGTATTAAAAGTCTTTTAAAATTATGGGAGACGCTTTTGTAAGTTTTTAAGTGCTACTTTATACTTTACGGAGGAAAAGAAAAGAAAATAAAGATTGTAAATCACTGTGAACAACCCTTTTTGCTAAGACCACAGTCTGTGTTCCATGCCCAGATATTAGCTGGATGCCCTGTATAGGGCCTACCAGTTTAGCAAGGTTGGGTCTGAAGATTTCAAACACATTTTTGGAGAGAGGAATTTAGGAATAATTTTGGCTCATTGTTTTCTTTCTCCCCATCTTCATGTACCCAAAGGTCTGATACTAGAAGTAAATTGAAGAATAAATCTCTCTTCCAACCTTGCTGCTAGGAGAAAGCTTAATACTACTGCTGGACTCTTTATTTTTATTATGAGTGTGGGAGGACGAAAACATTACTGCAGAAACGACAAGAATTGGGATTTACATTTGCTTTTAAACAGAGTAAAGATAGCCATTCTTCTTATTTTACAGTAGCAATGAGAAAGAGACCTGTCAGATTTAACAGGTATAGCCCCAAGTTGTGTATTTAAGCAATGTGTCACTTTTGCTGCTCCATTCTCTTGTCCTCTGAGACCCATACAGGCTTCGCTGAAAAGGATATACATCTGTGGAGGGGGAGTAGAGGGGAGTAGATCTCCTGGCATTCTGGGAAGAGAGTAACTCCTGATTAAGGCATATATTCCTTCCACTCCCTTGAACAATGAAAACTACATTGAGGGTTGCGATCTGGAGAAAACCTCCAGTAATGCTGGCAGTCTGATTCCACTAACAGAATAGGCATTTTCCTAACTGTTAAGTGAGTTTTACCAGTGTAGAAATTAATCAAAGAATGATCTGAACCAATTATAATCTCATAAATTAGAGCCAATAATTTTCATCTAACTTAGCAAAGTACAAAAAGTATTCCAGAACACTTTTGGGATTACCTCAAATGGCACCAGCTAAGAACTTGAACTCTTATTTTTGCAGCCTATTTCATATCTCAGACAGTAAATTTTAATTTAATTTTTTTTATTTAATTTTTTTTTTAATATATACATCAGTGAGATCTTTCTCCTGCGAACTTGCACAGATAGTTGCGTAATGCTGAGCCCCTTCAGCTTCTATCATCTTCAGGAAGATGAAATCCTGCAATGTCTGGCAAATCCAGAAAGATGTCTGCAGTTTTTAGAGTCAAAGTAACTGTAGAAGTTTCCTGACACCTGAAAAAATCCTTCCATTTAGCATTCACAACCGTGCCTGTCTTTCCTTAACCAAGTGTTTGGTTAAGGAAAACCAAACACTTGGTTTTTCTCCAAGGTTGGAGAAAAGAAAGGTTTGCCTCATCTTCAAATTAAGGTCAGAGTGTCTGGCCTGATTCTAATATTAATTTCTGATCTTCCCAGGTAGAGCTGTCATCTTCAACAGTAGCCTAGTGTATTTATTGCTCAATGCAGTCACTTCATTTGAGAGTTTAAAATAGTTTATTGAAATGGAAAGGAGGTTAAGTTTTGTTCTTTCTGAATATCTGTGGTGTAATGACCATTCTTACATTTCCAAGTCAAAGTCATTAACAGAATTATATTTCATGTTCCCTTTTTTCTCTCCCTCTTACTGGTGATTTGGTCAATTAACACTTCCAAGTATTACATATCTTAGAGAGTCAGGAAAGTGTGAAATTGCCTTAAAGTAGTGACAAGGATGAAGAAATCTTCCAGAGCCATTACTACAGCTCTAAATCTGGAGTCAGAATTAAATATAGCATATACTGTGAGCTATAGACAAAGCAAGGGGAAAATATTTAAGTTTCATGCTCCAAGTTACTTAATAGCCACTAATACAAAAGGATTTAGGTCAGAATCACGGTTTGGAATTCCAGTGGTAGTTCGTCTCATCTCATAGTTTTCGTCTCATCTCATAGTTCTAAGGGAGAAAAATTAAATTGACTTTATTCACTAGCATTTTGTTCACTTCTACTTTCTTTGCATCACTGTGGTCAGGAAGAAATGAGAGAGAAGGGAGGTATGCTGACCTGAAATAATTTGACTACTGCTTTTTGCCCTAGTTTTTAAAACGGTTGCTACATAGTAAGACTGGGTTATTGAAATGCCTACTATAGCTGTATGCTATAGCTATATGCTGATTTAGTTCAGTAGCAAAGGTGTTCCAGGAAAAGCGGGAAGGCAACACAAAGTCTTTTGCTAAGTAACTTTCCAGTAGAGACCAAAATAATGCAGTTAGTAAGCTGCAAAGAAGGCATTTCCAAGCTGCATGTCTGTTTTTTTGCGTACCGAAAAATGAATAGATGAAAAGAACCTCAGTTTAAAGTGACCCAGTAGCAAGACTGAGCACTTGTTGAGGAATATTGTGGTCACAGCACAAGCCTCAAGAAATCACTTGAATCCTTAGGACCTTCCTCAGCTTTCAGGTGGGGTACACTTTAGTAGGACAAACACGTGAATAGTTTGGTTATGTATGGATATAGGTTGAGGGGGGAACCTTCAGACACTCACTACCTAATACCTTGTTGCATTCCTGCTGCAAAGATCTGAAGAATATTTCAGGTCTCTGCTTTTAATACTGGTCAAAACCCAACGAAAATATCTATTGAACTGATCCAGGCAGATCTGTTGAGTTTCCAGGAGAGTACACAGATTATAGTTCAAGACTTACAAGGGGAAAAATCATGGGATTCCCTTTCTAGAAGGGTGAAGAGGACTAGAAAGCAGTCAGAGATTTGCCAAACCCTTTAGCAGTATCAATAGAAGAGAGTTAGCTACAGCAGTTATATGGGACTGTGCACCGGTAGGACCGGTATGACTTTGTTTGAGCACGCGTCTCAGAGGCACCTAAGCATAGCATCAGGATAGCAGCTACATGGAGGGCAGCAAGCACTACAGTTTTGTTTTCTTGGATCCTCTTACAAATGGAAGCAATCTCTGTAGAAGAAGCGCTCAGAGGAAAGTTATACCAGTTCCTGTGGCTGAGGGGACTTATTTACCTTTTGTCAGTGACATACACTTCCACTGACTCTTTGGCTGTCTGTGGTAGCTCCTTCTCCAGTCAGTAACTCTGCTTGCCTTTCTGCAGTAATTCAAGACATTGTTGCCGCTTCTTTGAGTTACGGCGCATCGCTGTACACAGGACTATACTAATACTTTAAAAGGATATTTCATGTGTCACATAAAATTACGACCTGTGAATTTTAGTAGAACTTACCATAGGATAGATATTACAGCCACTCTCCAAAACTTTCAGTATCTTTTGTCCTGGCTAGTGAGTATGCTGCATCATTCTCCGTACTGAAGATCATATCAGCTATGAAATTTCAATTAATAGCCTTTAGACTGTGAGTCTAAATGAGAAGATATATTCCTCAAAGGAACCTTGGCACTGTCAGTCGGCTCAGGACTGTCAGATTCTCTCTCAAAATTTTCAGGCCCTGATTGTTTGCCTTAGGCAAATGACAGATGCGAGGAAGACAGATTCAATATGAAGCTTTTGATGGTCTGTGAGCAGGCTGGATGCAACACTAATGTAATTTATTTTTTTTTATCTATAGCGCATGCAGTTGGAGCAGTGGAAGGATGTGTTTATAATGAATTACTTTGCAAGCCAGCTAAAACCTTGGAGGATTTCACTTCATTAAAACTGCAATTACTCATAGAAATTTGACAGGGAAAACACAAAGGAAATCTAAAAAAGAACTACATCCAAAAGAAAATATGTCTTTCACTGTAGCTTCTTGGTGTTACCTCCTTGATGGCCTGGAAGAGAAAATATCCGAGACTAAAGGCAAAAATAGCAGATAATTTAAATAAATAATCCAATACATGAATTATACTTCCAAGCTACAATGGGTAACTATGCTACCCATATTTGCAAAGTGCTTTTTTCCAGAACCTGGATGTGAGTAATTTTCCCTCTGAATTAATCTGGACAAAGAATTTCAGATTAGATGGTACCAGTCCAGCAGTGCCATCCAGTAGAAAGCCTCAGAAAAGCTAGTACTACGTCAGTGTTTTGCTCTTGACTGCTCTTCTGACTCTCTGTTTAGGAAGTGCTATAAGTTACCGCAAGAAAGATGACTGGACTTTACTGGTGAACGTAACCTCATCTTCTCTTCCATAATTGGTAAGAAAAACATACATATTTCATTATAAAAAGTTAAAATATTTAACCCATCAGCTATATAGGAAGACATTACACCGATAGCATATTTTTACGCTATAGTCTAGTATACTTCTAGTTGTTAATCTCTTATTTACACTGACCCAAAGCAATTGCCAAAAGCTGTCCACCTAACTCCTTCTTGACAAAGTCATTAATTAATATTCAAATTTTCTCTACCTCATACGTGCTCTATCTAGCCTGATTCTAGGGAAGGAAGATCTTACATGATAGCATTTTCATCACTGATAAATTCAGCTAGCAAAGCCCACAATGGAGAAAAGGAGCATGAGCTGCTCTTTCATATTGTTTTAACTGTTTGTATCTGACGAGAAAATATAGTGAGCTAAAAAATAAACTTTGGCTGATGACAAAATGAAAATGTGGAAAATGCATTGATAAAGAAATTAGACTCTATTCATTTGGCATGTAGCAAGAAAATATTAGTTCCTTTTGTTCTACTTAGTTGTAAAGTACAAGTTTCATCACACTGCTAAACCCTCAAAAATGTCTGGTCAAAATAGCCTGGCTAAACTAATAACTTAAATCTGTTTTAGAGATTAGAAATACAGATATGTTTAATCTTAAAAAACAATATTTGACCAAAATATAATTTATCTGCATGTTTGTGTGTGTGTAATACATGCATACATAAACATACACATCTGTGGCATCTGTTTAGCCACTTGGACTATCAGGAATTAATGCAACAAAACCAATATCATATTTTTGTTCACTCCCCTTTAATAATTTACTGATGTATAATAAGAGAGTGTGCTTTGCAGAAGTATGATTGAAATGCAGTATGACCAAGAGAGAAGGTACGTATCACAGCAAATGCCTATACCCGGTTAAGACTACCTAATATAGTTCAGAATGAGGAAGTAACGGTAGTACAGGACTTGGGGAAAACACTCAGCAATAAGCATATTTTGTCTTTCTGAGCAACACAAGCACTCAAATCACTTTGAAAAGGCCTAAATGGATTTCTATGACTTTTCCGCTTCTCCAGACCTGGGAGCAGTTGAGGGCTTATATGACCTGGGGTGGGGGTAGGCACATACACACTGTTGTGTTGCTCTGTCCCCCAGCCAGGGTACTTACAACCACCCTTCCCATGGCACTCCCTTGGCACATCTCCTGCCTGCTAGGGAACAACAGCACAGACCCAGCTGCCCCACCTACCTAGTTCGCATCCCTTAAGGACATCTTCTCATGCCTTTTCTACAGCACTTGGTGGAAATCAGCAATAGCATCAGAGTATCTTTGGCTTCTTCTTTCCTAGCAAACTAACCAGGACCCGGGCACAGGCCCAAGAGTTGGCACATGACCATCCACATCAGTAAATTTTCAGAGTGATCCTTTGCCCATTTCTTTACCTAGGCCATCTACCATTCCCCTAAATAATACCCAGGTACTGTTGGAGTATTAGCGTTGATCAAAGACCATTCACCATCAGCAGCTGTATGCGGACACCTGCTCGGAGGCAGGAGCAGAGTGGGATGCATACAAGCTGTGACATGCTACTCATGCCATAGCCCATTTATTTACTACTATAGTTTCATTACCAAGGACCAAGTTAAGCTTTGCTCAGTGTGTGGTATCTATAGCTTTTAAGTATTAAGACCAGTGAGGCTTCAAGTGCTGCAATTTAGGGAGACGTGCAGACTAGAAATATACTCCCTTTAACGGTCACCAGGCCTTTCTAGAACTGCTCACTAGACTAAAAAAATGTAGTTTATTATCAGTACTTCAAAAAATACATTTATTTGCTGGTGTGAACCAGACCTTGCGATTGCATTTCAGCACTGGAGAATGGACAAAAGGATATTTTTATTCACCAAACTTCATAGTTCAGTATATAGCATAAACTGAGTTGGCCTGTCAATAAATTCTTTTTTTATGGTACATCTTTGAAAATATTTTTATAAGGAGCTGTTTATGGCCTGCTATATGCTCATCACCACCAAGTTCAAACAGAAATATAAACTGTGAAGCAACTTACTCAAGATAACAACACTGGACACAACTATAAGCAATTAACATTCACCTTTTTCTAGATTCTCATGTTAAGAGACAAAAAGTATTCTCCTCTAGTGCAAAGTAACCACATCTGCCACTAAACAGTTCTGCCAGAAAACAAGATTCAATATTATTACGGAAGTGGTTTGTGAAGTGTATGAGTCTATGACTATTAGCGTGCGTCTCAGAGGAATTCCTGTAGAATCTCATAGTATTTCAGAAAGACTCTATTGTGTCCCCTCTGTAAATGGGAAACCCTAGCAGTGTATATAAATTGTTCTTTGTCCCGATTATCTCTCTGAAACATGCCCCTTCCAAGTGACTTATTCTAATTGCAGTTATCTATTTCCTGGTGAATTAATGATGTTACCTTTTCAGTGAAACAGCTTTGTACCTGTGAAATATGGGATGTCAGAGCTACATTTAAAACACCTATATTTATAAGATCTTAGGTATATATTCAATGAAATGTTGTGCCTTTACACTGCAGAAATTAAATGTGGAGTCTATTTCACCTAGCTTGAGATATGCAAAGTGGGGAAGACTGTATTAGCAATAAAAACCTTTTCCTTTTTGTAGTCAATTGAGATAGGTGAGCATTTTTTTAGAAATCAGTTTGTGGGATCTTTTGTAAAGATCTTCATTTCGACACATGAATCCCATAAGAAGAGACAAAGTATGTTTTCAGTAAGGTTCTGATATGTTGTTAGGCTTTGCAAAAATAATTGAAACCAAATCAAATCCCTGCTAACCTTCTGCTTTGCATGGTTCATTCCTATGAAACTCAAAAGTTTGGCAGTTTATTTCATTTTTGTTGCAGTTTGTTTTATTGTGAATATTGGCACATTTAAAGTAAATCGTACTGCTAAAATAATCAGACAGCAAAATCATCAAATCATTGAACTGTATTAAATAAGTAACAAGGTTTTCTTTATTCATCTAATTAACCCAAATAACACCTGTAAGACATATCTACTTTTGAAAAATGTGACATGTATGCAGTACCTGGATTAATTTCAGGGCTAGTGCCAAACCTTAAAGAATTTCAATTAAAATGAGAACAGTTAGGGTGTTTCTTCAAAAGAGGGTTGTGTACAGATCCCAAAAGGTTTCTTCCCTTACAGTTATGGGAAACGGTCCTTTTTCTTTCCAAATTAAGTTTTAAAAGTGATTTTTAAAGCTGAAACAAAACAGTCATAGTGTCTACTGAAGCTGTTGTGACTACAGGAAGGTTAAAGGAACTATATAAAAGAAAACCTTTTGAAAACATTTTTCAGAAGGAAGATCAGTTTCTTTTCACCTTTTTCTCAAGCTGCTCACAAGATGAGGGGAACCTCTTGTTCCTTCTCTCTATATACTATACATAGAATATGTAAAAAACAAACAAACAAACAAATATATTTCCTACAAAAAGGCTTTCTATTCTAAATTTCAGCTTCCATTCCTAAGCAGTTTCTCTAAGCACACTTCCCTGGAGTCAAAAAATGTTTTTAATTGGAAGTGTATGCTGTTATTGGTGGAAGTGTAATGAAATAAGACAACTACCTAATTAGCCAGAGTTTGGGGAGGAATTTTGTCGTGACTTTGTATTACAGTTCTGAATTCTGAGTAGCTGCTAGAAGCATGTTTTAAGCATTAGCAGTATATGATACACTCGGTTATAAGCACACCAGAAAAAAAGATTTTATTTGTTAGCAAGTTAAAATACTAAGCAATCTTTTTCACTGTTGGTCTCTATAACAACTGATTTGAGAAGGTTGAACAGTCATTAGAATATGTGTATATATATATGTGCATATGTGTGTATCTATACATAATTCATTAGCTTATTCTAAAGTGATAGTGTTCCAAGTGGTATCCACTGGTATCTAAATACAACATGTAACCATCCTGCCTAGTATACATCACTCTCAACAGGAAGCAAATGTCTTATTTGGTTCACTGACTGGAAAACCCCTGTGCTTCTAGCGACCATTAAGAGACAGCACGGTTCTAGCTTCAGAGAAGTGAGATTTATACTAAGGAATTCACCCTCATAAAATAGACAAGGCATCATCTGTCATGTGTGACCCCATTTTTCTTTAAAGAATTTCATTCAGTGCAATTGGGTAGATCTTGCAAAGCAATGGAAATGTGAAAAAAACACTAGGGCATATAAGTATCTGTATGAGTTATTACAGAGAAATGTACATTTTACAAAATAAGTTTGCAATGCTTTTTAAATGTTTGGCAAGATGCCTAAAAAGCTGCTGAATGTATCTGAGTAATGGGGAGCTTCCTTAATTCTCCAGTGAGAACAGCACCCTATTGAATGAACAAGCTTTAATTTTAAAGGGAAAAGCCTCATGCTAGGAATAGTTTATTGCCTTCTCCCAAAACACTGAATCCATTAATGGCTTAACCGACGCAGGCTTGTTTTTTAAATAGCGCCAGTGGATGTCATAAGTTTCACTTCTAGAAAACTAAAAATCTCAACTTCTATCCTCCAGTGACAATGAATTCTCTTCCACTGTGCATGCAGTTGGTGGCACAACCTCAGATATAATTTTGGATTGAGTTGCAAATCAGCTGCAGGAGAAAAGTAGTATCAAGCTAAAGCCATCTTAAGAAGCTATTCTTTAAATTCTCTTGATAAGAGAATAAGTAACTAGCTGGCATCATTCTAGTTTTGTTTAAACTGAATTATGAAAGGAAACTTTTGCGAAATCCAGATCCTTGCGAAGTATGTTGCATAAAATGAGCAGTCACACAATTTTGATGCTTTTCTAAAAGGACCTTTGCGAGAAGTTGAACAATTGCTTTTGTTAATTTACTTTTCTGGTGTCACTGATTTTTTTTTAAGTATAAAGGTCTGTGGAATTATTTGTCAAGTACCTTGAAGTGGCAAAAAAATAGTAATATGCTGAGTTAGAGACTTTTATGAAGCCTCCTTCAGAGCAGGTCATTGTAAAGACACTGTGTATAGTTCATCTTATAGCCTAACATTGTTAAAATAAAGTAATATCTATAAAACGTATATGCTATAGAGACATTCATAGTTCTAAAAGTCTGAAATATTTTCATTATGTCTTTTTCTGTATATTATGTAACACATAAAAATCACAGCAGTGATGTGATATTATTATTCACCTGGGGTAACAGCAATTGTTTCATTACCCAGGAGTAAAACAAGGGTATCAAACGTACATAAGTGACATGCATACATATTCTGTCTCTTATATTTTATTTCTAGATCTGCATGATTATATCATTCTTTGAATAATGAATAAATATAAACTCTTGTGCTATACTAGTGAAAACATTTCTAAAAATGCAAAACATCTTGAAGGTTTTTTGTAAATTATCAGGACAGGACACAAATATAATTAGGAACTTCTCCTCCTTCCGTCAGTTCCTGATAACTAGCTCTCAGAAATTTCACTGAACCTGAAACTATCTGCACTAGGCCAGTAAAATCACAGTTGTTGGTATTTGGGAATTTTTAAAAAAATAATTGATTTTTTTCATTTTCCATTTAAATTTCCACTGCTGTAAGTATCTTACAAAAGACTAAAACTCTCAAAGCACTAAGGACAAAGAGTTATGATGAGAATATTGTGACCTATAGTGGCTGATCATGAAAACTGTGTCATAACTTTCTTGATCATCTCAGTTTGCTACAAAACTGAATTTTAAAACACTACTGATAAAGGAGCCATTTTACCAACTAAAGCCTAGTAAAACCTGGTTGTAGTTGATAGTGCATGCCCATGCTGTGGGCATGTATGCACCTACTTTTACATTAGCGTGTTCCTAAAGATAAAATTTTGTTGGAGGTATCCAGAATCCAGAATAAAACACATATGTAAAGCTTCAGTTGTCAGAACCTAGGAATGAAATAAATAAGTATGACACAGTTAAATCAGGTGTGACCACGCAATTCTCAGACCGTGGAGTTCTCAGAACGTCATCAGTGACTGTACTTTGTTTTAAACTGTAATGTTGATTTATAAATAAACCTGACCCTGCACAGATAGATGACCAAATGCTGTACTGTAGTCCAAAACTTTGAACTATATTTGGGTATTAATGTTAGGTAGTAGTCTGCTCTACTGAATGAAAGTTATCTGTGGTTCTTGCACAGTCACGTGTATTTATCTATATACGTATAATACAGTCAAGCTGAGAAAACAAATATTTCATAGAATAACTAAAAATAACATGTTTCGAACTATAAGATATAGTAAAGAACAACGAAATGTGAGTGAATCATGAAAGGCCCATAAATCACAAAGAGTACCAGTTACTCAGAAATAACCTTTTTTCTTAGAAAACTTGTACATATGCAGACTGCCACTGGGTCTCTTTTCACTAGGAGGGCCTTGGAGTTTCAGATTAGCAGACCTGGAGCACTCATTAAGCAAGCATAATGTCATGTCCATAATGAGAGTGGATGAGTCCCTGTGATCTCTGAAAGAAATCAAGGTCTCTGCATGGATGGGTCAGAGACCCATTGCCTTTTTGCAACCATACGACATTTTACCTATGATACAGGAGTTTGCAGGAGGGCTCTCTGTGGGACCCTAAGGGGAGTGGGAAAAGTTCTAGTGGCAAAGGTGGGAGCGATCTCCTTCGGAGACCATCTGATATTTGTGCTCTGTGCGCACTGGGTGGTGCCCCAGGGTAGATCATTGATGGGTACTATTACTGGAGTCCACCTCCAGAGGGGTCCACTTCCACTGGCCCAGCATGGGTTCTTGCAAACAAACTCTCTGTACAGGAGCAGGATACATGGAGCTTGCCTCTGATGCTCTGTGCTGGAGATTTCTTGGGGACATAAAGTCTTGCTGTATCCTCAGGGTAGAAAGGGTAAAACTACTATATCAGAGTCAAGCTCACTAGAAGTCTGCCCTTGCAACAACTCTGGCAACATAATCTAGAGTACTTAGAAAGGTCATCGCCTACTCAGAAACACTGGATATCAAGTATCTCATTACTCTCTAGCTGTAAAGATTAAATACACAGGCTTCCTGAGAAGGTATTTTTAGATGTGATGAGGATTTGGATGCTATCTGTCACAGAGGCCTGAAGTTCTTTCAAACTGATGAGACACCCACCAGAAAGAAGGAAGCTTTGCCTTAACCACTGATAGAAAGACAAAAAGAAATGAGCAAGAAAGACTAAAAATTATAGGTAGGAGAGAATGTTCCCTAAAAGAAGCACCATCCTAAGACTAACAGAGCTGAAAAGAAGTGAGG
This sequence comes from Struthio camelus, assembly GCF_040807025.1. NCBI lineage: Eukaryota > Metazoa > Chordata > Aves > Struthioniformes > Struthionidae > Struthio > Struthio camelus. Next base: position 134,490,264 of record NC_090942.1, read on the forward strand.
ACCAAGTGACAGAGGGTTTATTGTATATCAGTTGTATTTGTTAACTAATATCCTGTTTGTAAGAGGCTTCTGAGACAATTACTTCTAATAGAAGATTTTTCTATTTGTAGTAGTATTGCAACGAACATCCTACAAGCTATATTTTACAATATGCTAGATTTCACTGATGTGAACGATTTTATGAAATACTCAAAACATTTAGGCATTTCATGCAATGACTGAGTGGAGCAGTCCAATTGTGTAACAAAGTGCTTGTTATTCCAGTCATTTCACAAAATGCCTACAAATTTGAACCGTTCCTCAAAGTGAATGTCTGAAATTGTCATTTTGCAAAGTGTCTGAAAATTTTAATCATCTTCTGAAGTGTCTGGTTTCACAATGTAACAGCAACATAAACTAAAGGTGACACTGTGACCATGTTTAAGCCAAAGTATATCGGTAAAGATTTCAAAGAGGTAAGACTATCATCCTCTGTATATGAATATTTATTTATCTTTATGCACACAAACATTAATGAATACAGACTTAGGTGTAAAGTAAAAATAAAGAAAATTAAAGTAAAGTAAAAATAAAGTAAAATAAACAAAAGTGACACTAGTTATAAAAAATGAAGCAGACACACGAAATACGTTAATGTCATACAGTATAAAAGATCACTGAACATACATAACTATTTTTAAGGGCCTTTAAGGGAGCTAAAGTGATAGTTGCCACCTCTATTTCGTATGTAAATGTGTGTTTTATATATGACTGTAACTAGCTGGGAACTTAAGGGACCTGCTGCATCCAGCATACAGGGATACAGTCCTAATCTTCTACTATATTGCACTGTTTATGTTCCACCAATCTGAATGCTAAACTGTAGGAATGAAAATCTTGATATCTTACATTAAATGAGTCACTAAAACTCTTAGATACCTTTCTGAGATGTGTTTTGTTGCTCCTTTCAAAAGAATTAAAGGAAATTCCAAATTCAGCCACCAACTAGAACAAGTGTTAAAATAAAACAAACCACTCAGTAAACACGAAATGGCAATGTTGAAATTGCGCATCAAATATTAACTCTTCAAACTGGGGGAGAAGAGAGCGGCTATGCATTATAAGAAGGTTTTGATTATATGAACAAGTACCATTAATCCTTCTGGAACTACGACACATTAAGATCCTGTGCCAGCAAAGCACTTAGCTATGTTCTTATATTTAAGCCTAAAAGTAGACCACTAAGCTATACACCTACCTGTTTACAAATATTTAAATTAAGAGAATAGTCTCAGTGCAAATCTTGGAAATGTTTAGTTTAATGCTTCACATATAGTAATGAATCGGTTCTCTTCAGCACATGTATTAAAATGCAACAGCACATGGCATCCATAGTAATATTACTGCAGAGCAAAACACACTTGAATGGATCGGCTCTTATCTCAAAACCAAATGCATTCACAAGCTGTTTTATGGATCCATTCCCTCACTATGCAGTCCGAACAATATGTAGTGAAAATAGGACAACAGCCCTCAAATCTCTAATTCAGCATTGATCAAATTATACGAGCAGTGTTACCAGGGCTAATGTAAAAGCAGTTTGCAGTCCAGATTTAGAACTGCACAGGGAATGGAACTGTACCGTTACACAGTCTGTTACATTGATGCAGACATACAAGGTTTTTAAATGTTCATCAACCCATGAAAGAACTTCTTTTTTATACAGAATTATGTAAGAGTCAAGTTATTTCCTCATTCTTTCTATACTATCTACTCCGCTCAGAGTTCTGAACCAGTTATATTGTAAGATCATGCAATACTATTGTGTTGTAATACCTGTGCATGAAGAAGAAGGGTTAGGGATTATGAGAAAAGTGATTTTCCTAAGCAACAGGAGTGTGATAGCTATCCATTGTGAAGATTTTCAGTGAAGTGTTTGATGGTGTTGTCTTGCAGAAACCTCTTAACAAACCTGGAAATTATGGAAATTCATAAATGAAATGTCTGCTGGGTAAGGGTCTGACAAAAAAAAAAAGAGAGAACTAGCGTCCAGCAGTAATAAGGGAGGAAATATCTTATTCAAAGGAAGATACATAATTTCTTTCAAGATCACTAAAGGAACCATTCTTGCTTAGTGTATTATATGCATTCTTGGAGTAAAACATAAGACCTTGGACATTTCCTGATGGCATGACATTGAAAGGTACTGTCAATATAAAGAGGGATGGGGATACCATGCAGAGAGATTTTGTTGATTCTAGGACTTTTGTAAGAGAAAAACGGATGAAATTCAATGGGAAAATACAGGACTATGCACTTAAATATTGCATAACCTATGCAACAATCTGGGTGAGACTGGAAAAGTATAAGGAGCTCAGTGGATTATTAAGTTTTAACTGCAAAGCAACTTTGCAATGGGTGACTGTGGAAAGGTATTTTTGCTTTAGGAAAATAAAAAAGAAAGAAGAAACAGTAAAAACAGATAGCTAATTGAGCTATTGCACAAGATACTATGAGACCATGTCTAAAACATAGCGTACAAGTCTAGCCACTCATGTTCAGGAACAACACATTGAAACTAACAGATGAATATGTAAGAATTGCTAGGCTGATCAAGTGAAACGTAGTCCCAGATTAGGAGAGTACAGCTTGTTCAGTCCATATTAGTTGTTTCATGGGGATACAATGGTTGTTTGTAAATATATCAGGGAGGAAAACATTAGGCTGTGGACGTATTTTAAAAAAAAAAAAGATTACTTTAGAAAATGAAGAAATGAGTATATAAACATGGGCAACACTTTTACCCAGGAAAGTGCAAGTTTTTTACTTCTGGAGCAGTGAGGTTATGAAGCCTAGAGCTGATAACTTGAGTGAAAGGGTGCACCCTTGTGTGAAAGCTTCTTAGTGTCACACACATGACCATATAATCATCTCCTCTTTGCACCTGTGTGATAACTTTGAATGAGCAAAACCTGAGGAGGTAGCAAACCTCAACAGTTTTAAGTCTGAGTTTAGTGAATTCCTAGAAGTGACTATGCAGAAAGGTATCTTTGAGAAACACAACTGGGCTTTGTAACTCAGAAGGTCAAAAACAGCCTTTGATGCTTGCATACAAGTTTGATATCTTTTCAGATCACAAAACTAGCATTCTTATGATGCATTCTATATACATACAAAAAATAAAAACAGAACAGTATACTTAGGTATATTTTATGTTGTTAGCCAGCTTTACACTAGTGCAGATATTTCATTACCCTCATTAACCACTAAGTAATATTAAACAAAACTTTGCATCAATTTTCAATTTAGTAAATGTATTATGGGATCAAATATAATTAAATTGATGACAGAAAGGGGTAAAATTAATAGCTCAGGTTGGGTTTATTTCACAAAGCTCAGTGCAGCAGTTTATTTTGTTTTCCGTTGAAAAGATTTAATCACTACAGTGGCACTAATAAAAAATTAATTGATTTTTAAGTCCTGTAGGCAGTCAGAATCTGGTATATAGACATTATTCTAATTATAAAAAGTTACACATGAATTCTTTGCATATATGTGGCTTTAACAGAGAGCAGGCTTAAAAAGTAGGTCAACTTTTTATCACAAGCACAAAGCAATGTTGTTTATCTTTCAGTATATTGTGAAAAATAGAATAATTTGGGATGCAAAAGTTCTGTAACTGCATAGCTGATTACTTAGTGAAAACTTATTACTTATTACCTATTAAGTGCATCTTATTACTATGAACTCTCCTCAAGATCACATGCATGTTCATATACACATCAACTTTTTGCCGTCAGGTGCGGTTGCTGTAGCTCAAAGCTGAAGATTTTCCATATAGCCATAGCACGTATTCTTAATAGCTATTCATGCACAGGATAGCTCTTGATCATCAGCAAATAAAGCAAAACTATCTATGCCTATATTGCTTTCTGCACAGATTCATCTTGAAGAAACCATATCTTAAAGTACTTAAAGTAATTAAATGATGCAGTTACCAGAGCAGATTTTCTAAAAAACTTTATAGGTGCAACTACTTAGCCCATTATAGATGGCTTTTATAGATTTTGTGTCTGCCTTGACTACTAATTTTTTTGATCACTATATGGTGGATCTTAGTGGTTAGAATGTTAATTTAAACTTTTATTTAAAAGACTAAAGTTTCTAAAAGATGTCTTCGAAACAGAAATCAGATCCTAGGTATTTGTTTTTATTTAAGATTTTCCTCAAAAAATTGGTTCACTTTTTTCCCCTTCTTAAAACTATTTCTTAAATGTGAACTTACAAATCCCTCCTGGAAAACATATATGCTGAATTCCCCTTTCCATCAGTCGGAATCTGATTGTTTCCTCCTTCTGCAGGAGATGGAGTTCAGACTTAATGCTGCTTTTGGAGACTTTGTCTTGATCTTTATTTAGATATTTTTCAAATATTTTAACTCTAAATAACTGGAAATCTCTGCTCCGTTCTCTACACATCTTTAAGTGATGATTCTAAACTGTTAAATATTATTTTTCATTCCTTTCTTTTTGTACTGCAGTATAAATGCTAGCTCACTTAGAAACATTAAGTAAATTTACCTAAGTGTCTGTCTAGGAATATGTGACTATATGAAATAGAAATGTTGGGCCTGATTATGCAACCTATCAGAGTGCATTTAGGATGAGGAAAATTTGGCAGATATAGTTAGACTGCCAATAAATTCCAAGAAGCACGAATGAGTTCAGAGGATAGGGTTTTTGTTTGTTTCTTTTTTTCACTGTATTATGCAGAACTCTGAGATTTATTTTGTGGTGAGCCTACAAGAAAAAATGATACATCAGCCACCCCAAACCTATATTCACTTGAAAGCAGTTGATAACCTCTTGTCCAGTATCAAGCAGCTGTTAGTAATGGCGCACATGCTTTCAGCCTTCCTGAGAGTTTGTATCAATTATTTTGGCAAACTGCAAAGTGACAAAGAATGCACAGTTCAGTGGATGAAGACATTTCATGCTGAAAGGTGCATACTGAGCCTCCAAAATGGATTGGGGAGGGGCAGAAGGAAAAAGGGGAGAGAATCTTAGCCTTCATTGTATTAAAGAGCTGTTCATTAATAAATCAAGTACAGGAAGTAGAACCTAGTCTAACAAAGGAAGTTAGATGACATTTATTTCTCTTAGAGAAGCCACAAGGCTGTGTATGTCCTCTGCAAGTAAGGAATAAATGTGTTTTAGGAGGAAACAAGGGAGATAGATAGAGAAAGAGAGAAAGAGAGAAAGAAAGAGCAAGAAAGAGAAAGAGAAAGAGCAGTGAGATAAAGAAAGGGAGGAGACATGGACATAGAGAAAGAAAAAGAGAAAGAAAAAGATAGATGGAAAGAAAGAGAGAAAAAAGTGAGAAAAAGAAAAGGAAAGGGAAAGGGAAAGGGAAAGGGAAAGGGAAAGGGAAAGGGAAAGGGAAAGGGAAAGAGAGAAACGAGAGTGAGAAAACAGGAAAGAGGAAGAAAGAATGAGAAAGCAAGAAAGCAAGAAAGCAAGAAAAAGAAAGCAAGAAGAAAAGAAAGAGGAGAGCCGTAAAGAAGGAAGGAAGAAAGGAAGGGAGGGAGGGAGGGAGGAAGGAAAAGAAGTTTTGAGGAAAAAGAACAAATCTGTCTGGACCATCGGGACAACTTCCGAAAGGATGTTATCTATAAACATAAGCAACCTCTGGCAACAAGGAGAATCCCATTAATATAGGCAACCCAAGGTGTTAATATTAAGGAAGGACAGCATCCTGCTGCAGGGAAGGGGCAGCAGAAACGTCTACTTCAAGATAGGCACATCAAGCAGATCAAGTGTAGATGTTTTGCTCTCCGTTGTTAAAGAAGGCTTCCAACAAACTTTCAAAGTATCAGTGTCCATGCTATATGTTGTAAACAAACACTTCTATTTGTATTTCTCTTTATCCAGCTTGAGTTCGTGGTGACTTCAAAGGATCTGACTACGAGGAAGGACTACTTCACCTCTTTAGTGTGGTGATTTTCCAAATCAGAGCAGCAGGAAACTTTAAGATTATGAGTTCCCCAGCATGTTTTCCCAGATGTTAAAGGAGTAAGGTAGTGTAGCACCACACACATCTCAGGGATTAAGCCTTCTACCATGAGGGTCTGTTTAGCTGTAGGGAAGCTCCCTTGCATGCAGAAAATACTAGGGACCATGCTGCATTTTAGATGTACATTCACAGAGTGGTTTGCCTGCTGTTGATTTCCTTTCCTAACTTTTTTTTCTTTTTTGCCTCCCAGTTCAGTAGCTGTACATTAGTAGTAAGCACCTCTGTGGTTATTGAGTCTGTAACAGCCAATTTCTGCAGTCCTCAGCATATTTACCCTTCTGTGTAATGTGCACAGTGAGAAATGCCAAAGCTCATACGCAAAGACAGAGCAACATCAGTGAATTGAACTCAAGCCTTGGACCCTTCTTGACCAAAATATCATCCTTTCTCATTCCTTACAGATGGTTCTTCCCAAAATTCACATTGTAATCAACAAATACCAGCAAACTAGAGCACTGTGCACATTTTTAGCTGCAGATGCAATTGAAAAATAATCAAAATAGAAGAAGCTCAGCAAAGTTAATGAAGCAGCAAACAATGAAAGGAAAGATAGGACCCCATGAGCAAAGCAGTTAAGTCAATGTTGTAATGCCACTTAAGCCACAATAGCAATATTACATAATACATGCCTTCGCCACCCTGGAGAGGGGTGACATTTCTTGATTTTAACCTAAGAAACTTGCCTGTGAAAACTTACCACTCTATTGCACCAAAAAAAAAAAAAAAAAGAATCTATGTATTTTCTCATGGTAAATTTCTCATGGTACCACTATATGTAGTACTTTAATGGAGTTTCTGAATTGAGGCCATATGGAAGGAAATAGGAAAGAAGAAAAGCTGAAAAGCTAAAGTACAGTGAGAAAACAATAGCAAAATAATATAGGCTGGCAGCATTTGTGATGTATTTGCAATGTGATCAGCTTATCAATACGAGCTTCAGCCTCACTAAAGCCAGCACGGCTATACAAGTTATACCAGTTGAAACCAGGCATCCTGAGGACATTGGCAGGTTGTTTATTCTGAACTCAAGTCTGTGTCACTGACCCTTCTTGGACCAGTGGCAGAACAAAGCCAGTTCCCGTACTGCACAGAGCTTGTCAGCTACAACATTGACCTACCAAGAGCCTCAGTGGCTGAGGAAAACCGTCTGCAGAGAGGTAAGAGAGGAAAGATAGCTGAGAGATACTTACTGTTCACATGTATGCAGATTATAAGACCAGTACTTAAGAAGTTTCTTCCCTTCATTTGAACTAGATGTTCTTAGTTTTCATCTTTAAACCATTCCATACCCTTTTCCTGGTCTGCCTAGGAGAACAGCATTCCCTTTTGTCGTGTCTGGTATTTAATTCTCATTGATGGGTAATAATTTCAGGAAAGAGTCACCTGGGTTACAAAGGTTTTCTGAGTCACCACTATGAATATTATGGGTATGTAACTCATTTCACAACTAAGAGACTGGGAAATCAGTAACTCAAAGAGGAAAAAAGCTAAAGTGCGTGAAATAAAAAGCACTTTTATTTAGGTAATGTTTTCCAACAGTTTATTAACCTTCATTGTAATGCACTAGAGAAACTAGATCTGCTCTCTCAAACTCTCAGCAAAGAGTGTTATTAAAATATAGCCCTAGAAAGTGTGAACAGGGCAGGTGGAGGCAGGAGGAGATCAGATTTGATCAGAATCATTGCTTTTCTGCCTACTTCAGTGCATTTCGGTGCTGTTCAGAGAAACAAAAGCGTTTAAATAAAGTATTACTAATACCTCTGAAATACGGTCAATTTTTTTTGTCTTTCGTGCACACCCGCTATGTTTCACTAACAAGAAACGCACAAGACATGTATAAAGTGGACAGAACAATGAAACTTGAATATGGTGTATTGCAGATTTTAGAAAAAATAGACTTTAGAACTATTAAAACACCATTTTCTCCTGCAAGTACTCCTTCATCAAGTTTTATTCCAGACCTGCGAATTAGAGGTCTGTTATCACAGCAGGGTCTATAGACAATGATAACAGCTAGAGTTTAATTTTTTCACCAAAGAAGAAAATGTTAAAGATAATAAAACAAAGTATTTTTACTATATTTTTTATTTTTTTCTCCATGCTCCTTGAAAAAAGAGCAAATCAAACTGTCAGCCTTAGGGAAAGTAACAATCTTATAAGGAAAGATATTATGTTAGGAAAGTAGAAATTCAATCCACTTTCCAAAACTGCATTAATATGACCTGCAGAATGAATGACTTGATATATATATATCTGGTTCATCCCAGTTCACATGAGAAGGAATCAGAGCCACAGGATTTACCTAGTCATTTTCAGAAAGTCAGGTCGTCAGACCACTAAATCTAGATATTTATGCAACTGCACCCAGCTCCAAATTTGTCTGAAGACCTGCTTGCAGGTCAGACGTGCTCAACCTTCACCAGGCTAGAACTGTGCTACAGAAAAACCGAGCTGACCTGTTTCAAAAAAAGAATATATATATATCAAGCATACAAACAAACTTCCCTACGCAGCATCGTTCTGAGGAATATCAGTTCGGTGGTTTTCTCAAAGGCAAACAGGGTTAAGTCCATAAAAATTTTACCAAATAGGATATGCTAGATGTGTTTCCTAGCTACTTCAGTATCTGAGCTACTTCAGTTTATGTGAAAGGACAACGTGGGCAGCAGTTGGCCTTCTAACTGCCTTCTAAATCAGTGGATGTCTGTACTCTAACACACCTGGTCAGAGTGCTTTCTAGCCCATTACATGCTCTACATCAGTAGCAGTGGGAATATATTTGTTCCGTCTTTGTGCAGCCAACATTGCATGGCAAACACTCCTTTTAATCATCTTTATTAGTGGGACCAATCTCCCATTCTTATTCTGTCTGTTATTGTACAGATAGAATAACAAATTTTCCCCAGAGTGTCTGCAACTCTAAGAAAAGAAAACTCGGGAAACAGAGGTGAGAAGGAAAACAATACACAGGGAGAACGATCAGACAATGTCTGTGAGACATGATCACTCTACGTTTTGTCTCTTTAATTCCCATTTATAATGGGGAGGAATTAACCTTGGGGAGTTGTTGTAAAAAGGAGTACATGATCTGAATAGTGACAGAAAAAAAGAAAGAAAAAGCGATTGTTTGTTTTTTCATATTTAAATATGAGTGTATAAAAAACAAGAGACGGAGAGGTGCAGTAATTTCTGTGCGTCTTGCAGATGCACTCCCACCTCTGTCAAAAACTTGCATTCTCTCAAGTTACTCGCTGTCACACCGCAGACACAGGGGTCTCAGCGTGCGAGTGAGCTCAGTGACATCCGAGCTAGCACAAAACCACCTCGCTGGGCTGTCAGCAGCATTCTGTCAGTGGCAGAGACGCTGCTCAGCGCAGGCTGGTTCACGCTGCTGAGGGGCTGGGTGAGCTCGGGGGCTGCAGAGCACAGTCTGCAACGTGCCTGAGTAAAGTCAGGATAAAAGAGGCCTCTTCTCCCCCGGGCTGTTGGGAGGGCACATCCATGAAGACTGTAAAGCCTCAGATGTTATAATAATGGAGGTGAAGTAGACAGGCAACTACTATGTAAATAAACTTTGTAAATATAAATATACGTCTTTGAGTTTTCAAGTTTTGGGAGGCTACTGCTTATTTTACTGTTTGAAAGATAAGGTTTTATGGCATTCTGTGCTTATACAGTATGCAATCTAATGACCTGAGCTTTCAGACGCTTTTAAGATCCGTTTTCTGCACACCTGTGTGTATAGTATGCTATTATGTCAGTGGAGGTAATTATTTTCACTCTTCAAAATCAACATAATGACAAGGTGTGCTGTGTTATCTATTACTGTGATTTCTATATAATTCATTTCAGAACTTAACAATATATTTATCCATCTGACTAAATTAATTATGATTCATTAGCAAAATATATAAACAAATGAAATCAGGCACGGAATCATACCTATCTCGCTAATGGCTTCCATTTTAATACTATGTTGTGCTTGCTGTGATTATCATTTGATGGTTTGGGAAATAACCAGTGCTAGACTATTAGTATGAGTTAGAATGATACTTTCACCAGCTATCTTGATTTATATCTTGCTCATTTTCTATTCACAGAAATAGCTTTGAACAGTTCCAAACAAGGTCTTAAAAACCTGTAGAAAAATTTAACAAATAACACCTGAGCACACTTCTGAGTTACTAATATTTCAAATACATAGATTTTAAAGACATCTATTAATTGAGTGGAACATTCTTATGTAAAAAAACTTAAAACTACATTATATAACGTGACCTTATGTCATCCAACCTTATCTGCCAGACTTCTTCTGAATTAATAAATTAAAATGATATTGTATATCATATTGCTAAAGTACCTCTTTTATTGAAACCAAAGACCAGTTTAAAGCTGTATTAGATGTATTAGATATACTTTTAAAAAGAGATATCATATACCTCTCTCCTGTCAACAGCAGAGATTAGAAGGGCACACACAAACCCATCAATTCAGACAGAAAGGTAGATGAACAATAAACCATAAAAAATAGATAATAAAAAAACTTGACACCAGCATATGCCGGTTAACTAGCAGGCACTGAAAGATGACTGAAAAAAAAAAAAGCATACAACCTGATTTCTTATTCTTAATAAAGACTCAGCAGAAATTTGGATGACTTATACTTTATAGTCCTATTCTGAGCAAGTAATATATTATGCCACTCAATTTAGAATGCACAAAAGTGCATACAACAAAAGTCTAGAGGAATTGTAAAGTTATTGTGACTAAAATACCAAAGATAAATACATTTCCCTAGTGATAGTTCAAAGGATTTAACAAGAAAAAAAGGAAAATGATGATTACCTAATGAAAATGTTTCTCATCATATCCAGAAAGAACATATAAGATCAAGAAAAAAGGCATGAGAGATCTGAGCTGAAGTAAGAGTAAGTGCTAAGTTGCATGTCTGCCATAGAACCACTGCATCAGGACAGTAGCTGTTTGAGGGATCTGGTTGGCAGGATCCCATGAGAGGCTCCCCTGAAGAGCAGAGAGGCTCAGGACAGCTGATGATCAAGGACAGCTTCCTCAAAGCACAAGGACAGTCCCTTCTGATGTGCAGGAAGCACAAGTTAAGGAAGCATGGAAAAGGCCAGCATGGGTGGACAGGGGACTCCTGAGTGAGCTGAAATGTATAAAAGAAGTATTCAGTGGGGTGAAACAAAGGCAGGATCCATAGGAGGAATATAGAGATGTTGCCCTATCCACCAATGTGGATTTAGGAATCTCAAAGTTCAGCTGGAGCTGGGGGATGTGAGGGGCAAGAGGAGCTTCTACAAATGCATCAGCAACAATAGTAAGGCTAAGGAAACTGTGGGCCCACTGCTCAATGAGCACCTAATGACAAATGACACATATGAAGGTAAGGTACTCAGTGCTTTCTTTGCCTCTGTTTTCCTGGTGTTATCTGTCCTCCAGGCTCCCCAGTCCCTAGCCCTAGCAGCAGAGGCTGTGGGAGTGAAGCAGTATGCACAGTGAAGGAAGATAGCGTTAGGGAGGATGTAAGTGAATTGAACATACACAAGTTTATAGGACCAAACAGGATGCACCTGAAGATGCTGAAGGAGCTAGCCAATGTCATTGGCAGCCTGCTGTCTGTCTTCTTTGACAGCTCATGGCTCTTGGAGGAGGTTCCTGATAATAGAAAAATGTCAGTCATCACAGCCTTCAAGAATGGCAAGGAAGATCCAGGGAACTACAGGCCAGTCAGCCTCAACTCAGGCCCCAGGAAGGTTATGGAGCAAACCCTCCTTGAAGCCCTATCTCGGCACATGAAGGCCAAGAAGGTGATTGGAAACTGCAAGCACTGATTTTTCCATCCATGTATGATCAAATAAACTTGTTTTCTATAATGAGATGACTTGCTTTGCTGATGAGAGAACTGCAGTAGACATAATTTACCTTAACTTTAGCAAGACTTTTTATATGGATTCATGTAGTATCCCTATAGCCAAAATGGCAAGATATGGTTTGGATAGGTGGACAATAAGGTGAGTGGAAAATCATCTGAACCATCAAGCTGCAGGCGTTCTGATCAGTGGTAAGAAGGCCAACTGGCAGCCAACTTCCAGTGATGTTCTTGGGGGAAGTGGAGGTGTCCTGCTGGTGCCAATACTGTTTAATATTTTAATTAATGACCTCAATCATGAGAGGCAATGTGAAAGTTTCTGCCTTGAGAAAGTTTATGGATTATATCAAACCAAAGAGTGTGGCTCATACCAAATCAGTAGCTGGACTGCTATTCAGAAGGACCTTGGCAGGCTGGAGGAATGAACTGACAGAAACCTTATCAAGTTCAACAAAGTGAAATACAAGGTAGTGCACCTGGGGAGAAATAACCAGTAAAGGCGGGGGGCTAACCTGCTGGAAAGCATCTTTGCTGGAGAGAACCTGGGGGTCCTGGTGGATATTAAGTTGAATGTGAATCAGCAGTATGACCTGGCAGCGAAGAGTGAAGTGCGTCCTGGGACATAGTAGCAAAAGTGTAGCCAGCAGGTCAAGTGAAGCGGTTTTTTCCCCTTTGCTAGGAACTGGTGAGACCACATCTGGAGTGCTGTGTCCAGTTTTGGCTCCCTCCAGTACAAGACAGACATGGATGCACTCGAGCAAGTCCAGTGGCAACCCACAAGTCAGGGGGTGGGAGAATATGACAGCCGAGGAGAGGGAGGAGAACTGAATTATCCAGCCTGGAGAGGAGAAAAATAAAGCAGAATCCAATAGGAGCATGTAGAAAAGACAGAGCTAGACACTTCAAAGTGCATATCCAAAGGACAAGAAACAATGAACACAAGTTGCCACAAGGGGAATTTCAGTAAGATATTAGGGAAACAATTTTTCACAGCAAGGGTGGTTGAACAGTGGAACAGGTGCTCAGAGAGGTTGTGGAAACTCCATTCAAAGCTCAGGCCCCATTTTGAGTGGGAACTTGAACCAGGTGATCTACAGAGGTCCCTTCCAACCTAAATTACTCATGAACCTATGATGTTTTATGTTGCCATTGCATGGACATTATTATTCATTCATGGACATATTATTTATTCATATTTATTCATATTTTATTGTTATTATTATTATTATTATTTATTCATATTATATTGTTTATTCATGGACATATTATTCATTCAATTTTACAAAAAAAATATATATTATTCTGATGTGAGGCAAAATATGTTCTGACATAGCATATTATAGAGAACATAAACTGCATTAATTACAGCTACAGTCTAATGGAGGAAGATAAGGATGAATTTCATGTAAGAACGGGAACCGCAACATTAAAAAAAGGTAATTGCACACTTCACTTCATATTCTAATGCCAAAAAGTTGAAAATGAAAGTTCAGTCATTTTTCATAAATCAGCTAATGGGCTGATCAATTTCTGATGGATTTTTGCTTTCGGTTTTAGAAAGTTACATTCTGCACCTCTTCTTCTAGTCAAAAAGCCCCAGAGAAGTTTCCAGTGTAACAAATCTACACTTCCTTCTTCCTCAACAACTACAACTTGACACTTGGAATATCACTGCATGTAACTGTCAAACTATTCCTACTTTTCTTGCTATTTATAAGAGTGTTTCTGGAGTGTTCACAGTAAAGTTTCTCCCTGAAATTGCTTTCAGAATTTTGAGCAAATTCACCATGACTATACAATAATATATGACATTTTTAAAGCACATTTTATCAAATAAATATACCAATAATAACCAAATCCCAATAATATGTTGCAAGCTAATATTGTAAATTACTTCATGTTTGTATGTTGGAGAATTCCCATTGAGATCCTGAGTTTAAGTATGGCTGTCAAACATTTAAGACACAGCCAGATAGTGTGCTTTTTGTGATGAAGCTAAACAACTTGTTTTTAAAATGAGTAAGCCACAAATTCCTATAACAATTTTAATCACAAAAAGCAGCAAACCTAGCCAGCTTAACAACACATTTCAACAAATGATCATGAATAATGAAAATATATTTGGTGAGATTGTGTTTTATTCATACACAGTTCATTAACAAAAAATTGCATAAAGCAAATGAATTATTCCTGAAGAAATATTTTCCAGGCATTATTTATCATGATGAGAACATTTATGTTAGTAAATAGATTTCTTTAAGAACTTTGGAGACATATATTGTCAGAAATATTGCCAGGAACTAACATATACTTCACGTGTGATCAATAACAAAGAAAGCCTGTCTGTAGAGTTATTGAAGAATCTCTAATTTTGAGGACAAATTTATCTTTGTCCTTAAAACTAAGCTACAGGTTGGCTCATCATAAACCCTGATGACACTCTGCAGTTAGTGCCCTTCATATGTGAGATGAAAAGATTTCTCATGCATGTCAAGAAATCATCCAAATATTTGCTCCCTGGCCTGTTTCTGGTACATAATAAAAGGACAATGAGAAAAGAGAAAATAATTTTGGAAACAGAAATAGAAATCAAAGAAATTCTGCTTTCATTGACAGAAATATGGATAAACAAGTAAAAAGCTGATTACTGTAGAACTACACTTAATCAGCTGTACACTTAGGATACCTGACAAAATATTATACATCATGAATTTTAGGATGAATGGCTCCTTGAAATAAGCTTAGGCAGTTCTATGCTGTTCATTCAGGAGAAATAAGCCCCAGGAGCTAGGTTTCCCCAAAACAGGTATCCTTTAGCTATTTCCCAGGAGCTCCAGATTCATTTTTCTATTTTTTACAAAAGTCTTCGATAAAGATTAGGATAATGCCATCCACCGCATTTAAGTACACTTCTGCCCTTTCTATCACCTCCCTAAATATTTAGACTACATATTTTGCCTCCTTCCAGAAGGGAGAGTGATTTAGTAAAGGTCATCAAGCTTCTCCAATTTTTAAGGGTCTACATCTCTTTCTCTTTTTATCCAGCACTGCTCCCACAGTCTCAGCACTTCTCTATCAAAAAATACTGGAAACAAAAAATACTACACTGATAGCTACGAAACTCCTATGGAATTCTATTCCTCTGAGACAGAAAAAGACACATACTATCCTTGATGTCATGGGTACTCCCCAGAAATTGCTCTTTTTGACATAGTACTTTGAAGTGTTAACGCTTCTCTAAATCCTATCAAAGGCAAGAATTTGAGAAAAATGTTTCACATGACATAGAAGCTAACTCTTAGCACTTTGCATATATCAGACTTTCATTTATAATTATAGCACTCTTAGGAACAAACAGTTAAAATTACTACAGAACTATTAGCATGATTATTTAATACTACACTTAATGACAGAGATGGATTAGTTTCTTCATCCTCCTTCTGATATAGGCATCATAATATGTCCCTTAGTAGTAAACACAAGAATTTTAATTATATTTCCATACAGTAACACAAGTATATAAAATGTGTTACAAAACAAATAAAGAATGTGTCTGTACCCCAAGGAATTTAAAATATAATTTAGATATGTCAGCAACAAACTGATGTTCTCATTTCTCATGCACACATCTCAATAGGCATGGCAGATCTTTTTAAAAAGAAAAAATTGTCCTCTTCCCTTAACAAAGTTCACCTGTGCTTTTTTTTTATTATGAGGCAGAGAAAGCGTTTGAACAGCCTAATCATAGTCCTCTCCAAGTCCTCTATATAGAAAGTCAACAGACTCTGTTAATTGGATGAGACCTTTGTACTGCACACATATATCCAAACTGATTAGCTGTGAACAAAGATTATTTATAGTTCCCAGCTGTGCTGTACATAACTACTCACCCAGGATCAGATCTCTCCTCTGTGGGCTAAGGAACTCCACAATGAACTGCTTTGGTCTCCAAAACTAATACTAACTCTTATAAAGCCTTTCCAGCCATTTCTATATTTTTCAGGTTCCCATCATCACTTGAGTTGAACTTTAATCCCGTGGAAAACATAGCAAGTAAAACAACAGTTTACAGAGAATTTCTTAAATACACCTTAAACTCTGAGATTACTCAAAAAATGATACAGATATACAAAATAATAAATGCTTAGCTATACCTCTCAGAGCTCTCACCTCTTTGAAGGGCTCCCGGGTTCATATCTCACTGGAAATTGCCTGCTGTACCTACTTCTTCAGGTATTACTCCTGGCAGCCAGATTGACTGCCTTGCTGTGAAAGTGCATTATTTTTGAAAGCAGCCTCCAATACCTTCATCTGAGATAGTCACCAGAGGTTCAAGTCATTATCAATGGTTAGGAATAGGACCTACAAGGCACCATTAACCCCATTCTAAATGTAAACATCTAAAATAAGCTAGATGGATCATGCCCTACAAATGTGTATTTCCTCCACTGTCTATAAAGGGAGCTTGGAGGGGCTAACTTAGACATCTACACTGCAAACATGGTATAAAATCTACTGTCAGTGGTAGCCCCATCGTTTACAACCCTTTGCTTTCAGTTACTCAGACATCGCCTACTCCATCTGCAAAACAGGGGCTGTATTTTCACAGTGAAAGTTAAAATATCAAAGCTATGTCATCAACATAAAAGAAATCCATAAGGTGACACTACACACTTCTTAAAATAACACAGCTCATGGGAAGAATGAGTAATTGGGAAGGATTTATGTGAGGAGAAGCTACAGTTTGTTAGAGAAGGACACGCTGCATGTAGATAGAAATTGAGTCAAAAGGACTAGCGGGTCAGGGGAAGAAGAAAGAAATACTCTGACTGACTGTCAACTGTTCAAAGAGAAGACAGGACAAGAAAAAAGATTCCCTATAAATATTTGAGGAAGAGATTAAAGGAAGAGAAAAAGTTAAAGCTTTCTCATGCAAGCCTTTGACGATAGATACAAATAGCTTTATGAACAGCAAATATGTCAGCCTTTGGGCACCTCTGATTTGGATAGTCAGGAGGACAGCAGTGCTGGTAGCAGTAGAGCCACAACCAGGAAGCTGTAATCCATGAGATAAAAGACCAGAGGAGGAATTTTCACCTTAGGTTTCGGGACTGAAATAAAAGGTCGAACTCTGTGTGTAAATGAAGCAGCAATGTTGCGTAACAGCTCCAGTTCCCTATACTCACCAGATCGCAGCGATTGCTTTCAGGGAACAGATTGCAGAAGGGCACGATCTGAGGTATGTACCCCAATAGGACTTTCAAAAGGTTTTCTCTCCCAGGAAGAGAAAGTAGATGATATGCTAACATCCCTGGACATCACAAAATTTTCAGGGACCAGGATATTGCACCTTGTGTCCAAGAGCCCTGAAGGACCATTTGGAGTTGGGTCTCCCACAAAGCTTAGTGCCAGCTCATCCAGGTTAGGGACAAACAAAGCCATATCCCCTCCTGATCCTCTTCAGACAGTTTAGCAGCTAACACTCACAAAGACATCGATTACATGGTCCCACGACACTCACCTAGGCATCTTAAATTTTCAGCAATGATGTAGTGCAATTGTAAGGACACAGAAATCATAAAGTCTGCTGATCTAAGATAGATAAATGAGAGGCATGGGTATTAAAGAAGTATTTTTTAGTGCCTCAGCTTAAAACAGATAGAAGTTAGAGGATTTTGTTGACTAGGCGGACTTGAGTGATGAAATGCCATGACTCCTGTGGCAATATATTATTAAGGCCTTTTATTATTCTGCTGCAGTTTAAAAACTCTCAGTCAAGAAATGAGATGTGGCATCAATAAAGAGTACAAAGAAAATAGAGTAGGTAGGTACAGCATATTTTGATGACACTAACAATAAAGCCAAGAGAAACTCTTGGCAAGGTGGCAGCAGGAAGAGATTGCTAATCTGGTTTGAATATTCACACATCAGCCTGTGACAGAAAAGACTAATCTTTAATCCTGCTTCACATGGAAGGAAATCATTTTATGTGGGGAAGTTGGATAATTGTATACATAAGTTTTGAAAAAAAAAAAAACCTCTTGAAATAAGATTGGCCAAGAGACAGAAATGAAAACAAAATTTGTTTGCCCACAAAAGCAGACATGATGTTTCTAGAAAAACTATATATAAACTCATTTTGCTTCAAGAAAGGACAGCTATATAAGGGTATAGATAGAAATGTGTTCTCCAGCGGTTGTAGGAATTACATCCTCCCCTACAACCCAGATGCATATTGCTGTCCCTTTGCTAAAGATTGTTGCTGCTCTCATGTGTGAGTGCAGAGATGCTTAAATGGCCACCTGTAGGCATAGGCAGATTGGTATAGGCCGTTGGCTGTATCAGAATCTTGGAAATCTTTCACTTCTGATGCTATTGTTAGAAGGAGAGATCATGACATATTGGGAAGCCGTAGAAGAAACAGTAACTTGGAGTCTTCAACGCTCCCTTCCCTGCAACATCCAGATGATATTTCTGCCCTCCATAAAGTAGCTCACTTCGAATAAGCAACTTTTGCAAGAATCAGCTGTTTAACCTAGCCCAATTCATTCTGACTTCAGAGCACAGCTGAAGGCACAGTAGACAGTGTTAGAGTGAGGGCTATGAACAAGTCCTAAGAGAACATATCTGCTCATAGTCTAAACATCAGATTGCCACAGTCAGTAACACAGGTAGTAAACTCCTAATTCATACCTGAGCACAGACTATACATTCACAGGCTTTTCTTTTTTCCCTGAAGTGTTCTTCTTCGGACTTTTCGAAAACCCTATTTTCTTTCACACATTTGTATGTTAGTCTGTTCTGAGGGAATTTGTTATAGTTCACTCCTGCAGAAAAGGTAAATAAAATTCTGTTTTCTGTATAGCAAAAGAAGAAAATAATGAGAAATGCTGGTCTGAAGTCTTCAGTGAAAAATATACAACTACCCACTACTGAAAGAACATCGTGAGGACGTTATTAAATTAATTAACACACACGTGGGATCCCAGTGCCTACCCGTAGCACATTTTCATTGGCTACCAGAAGATGATGGCAAGATAGATGTACAGTGCTGTCGTGTGAGTCTTAACTGTGTATAATAAGCACAGTTTGGTTAATAAGAGGTCTTGGTTTATCCTGAATCCTTCTAAAATGGAACATCTCAAGAAGTCCTGCCTGTAATTGTTAGACAAACTCAAAAATATGTGAAGCTATCAGTGGAGATAATACTTAGATGATATTTTCAGTAAACTGGAAAAAGACCTCAGAATGGATGCCTAAGACATGAAAATGTGATGTTTGTGTAATAGATCCGATCAGGCAGGAGAGATCATCATGGCATATGCAGAAAATCCTAAAGAACATTCACCAGCCACATCTGATATTCTTAGAGTAGTTAATGTATTCACCTTTTTGAAATCCTGCTCAGAACTGCCGGAATGAACATCATACATAAATCGATTTTTGAATGATTGTTTATATAAGTAACCACTCGTCATTGTGGGACAGGAGCTCTCAGTTTCAGTTGTAGAAATGAGAAAGCCTCAAGCAAGAGTGGCTTAAGTAAATGAGTCACACACTTAGCTGGCATAAGTTTTCTGCAGTCTTAATGAGACAAGGATTAAAATGGTTTTATTGGATGAGCACATAAGGGTTAAGGAGATTACGATGCTGCTTATGTTCACCCACTTTTCCAAAATATTAAATTATTAACAGCTGATGATTAATAGAAGTATCCATTCCATTATTTCTCAAGAATCATGTTGGGGCAGACCCTGCAACAATAATGTTCAGTGGTATTATGTTCTTTTTAGAGTATCTTTGATCTTTGCAGATAGAGAAGTGGTTTTTTGCAGAAGCTCATGAATCTTCAAAGTAGTCCTGCTATAATCTATAGAAAATGCAGAATTTCTTTGCTATTAAAGTTTTTAAGGGAAACCTTTTCAGGCCCTTATAACCCATTTGCTGATTTTTACCCTTTTCTGTGAATAACGCCCTTGTTAGCTGCCATTTTCCGAGAGAGGACACTGCCCTCACATGAAGGGAGCACATTACAGGCATGTAACTGTGATTAAGGCAGCACCTGCTCTCACCTCCATGCTGGCTCGTGTGATTTGCCATGACAGAATAAGTGATGGAGAAACCTGTTACCCTTGCTCAGGAACACAAAATAGAGCAGCATCAGCAAAGAAACAGGCAGGAGAGATTCTCCAGGTGCTTCTCAGTGTCCCAGTCACCTTTCTTCTGTATGTGCTGTGCATGTATAAAATATAATTATTATATATACTTCACATATATATAAAATAGATGTAGTATAATCTTGATTGAGAAAACAAGCATATAAATGCCAGTCACTGTCAAATACAACATGGTCATGTCAAATACAACTGATTAATAGGACATCTTCTTGCTTTAGATCCTAGGACCAGAGAAAAGCTGTAGCACTGCATATCCACAGCTCAGCACAGTGAGCAGAGCAGTAAGCCAAAATTTAAGGACCAATGAGTTACCAGCCAGAAAAGCTGAGTCAGCTATATTAAAGCTCTTCATATTACGTGCAAAGGTCTGTTCTCCCAAGCCCAGAGAAAAGCCCACACAGGAGACAGCAGAGGCTCCTCTGCCTTATTCATTTCCAGCTCCCTTCTAGGCTCACTCTGCCCGGGAGTCCTCTCCCAGCTTTTTCACAGTATGCTGTCAGTACTTCTGCCCTGACTGCCGGCTCACTGACTCATTGCCAGTTTCCCTGGTCTTTCTGTTAGTTCTCTTTTCACATACAAACCTTCCCAAAATTGCCAGTAATACTCCCCAGTTTTCACAGGCCATGCATATACTCTTGCTTTGAACAGACAGGTCTTGCCTGACAATTGCTCTAGGACATTTGTAACCCTCCAAGATGAACAACATAGAGTACATAAGAAAAGTCCAGCCTTGACCAGCCCTAGTCAGAACACCATTTTTTCTCCTCTACATGACCACTGTTGAGTTTAAATTATTTTTCTCTGTCACCAGTAGATGCAACTGAGACTTTCCAAGTGCTTGGTTTCACTTATTTCTTTGTAGAACAGAGCTAAGAGAATTTCCCAACCTCACAGCTGTGTATTATAAAAAGAAATAAATTAGAAACTGCAGGATACTTGAGAATCAGAAGTGAGATAAGAGTAGCTACTGTTAAAATTCTATTTTAATTTGCCTTTGACTTTTGCTTTTTAAGGCTTTAAATTATCCTCCTGAACATCTGCTATCTGACTGAAGTTTTACTTTGTTTGGAGACAGCTTTGGAATGGACCAACATACACTAACAATAGACATTTTATTTTGAGAAATATTCCTAAAAGTACTTATAATATTTTATTTTCATACTGGATCTGACTTCTTCCATTACTTGATCTGATTTCACATATTTACTCTTCCACATCACTAACATAAATTTCATAATAAATCAGTTCTTAATTCCACAGCAGAAAACTGGAAATATACAGAAGAAAAAGAAGAAAAAAAAAAAAGTAGGTACTTTCTTGACCAGGGGAACTCATGTGAAGATTAGTATTCTACTATCCACTTTGCTCACTTAAACAAAAGAAAAAAGGAATATTTGCTAATGAATCAGATTATTGTCAGTGAGGCTGTTTAGAAGAAATTCTTATATGAGAGACTGTTCAAAGTGAGTACAAAGAAATTAGTTTCAATAAAAGCCTCTTCATTATCATTAAAATAACAGGATTTTGACGTGACTTCATCCACCTCAGTTGCCATCAATTTTTCATTCTTTTCAGAGATTTTTAGAAATAAAAATCAATCTGAGATCTCCCACTGCAGAAACTTTTCTTGCAGGAGCTTGTTCAGCTTCCCATATGTGAGACATATGTGAAACAAAACACTTAAAGGAAGTACTGATATGGCTTACATGCCTATGATTAGAATTCTGCTGCCATCAAGAGCATTTTTCTTTTATAGCAGATCACAGACATTAGTAATTGGATTATCGTCATGGTAAATTTTAGCTGAAGCAGTACCTTCACCTCCTTGTATAAGCTTTACAGAAGTCTCTCTAAATAACAAATTATACTTTACTTACTCTTTTTTGTTATGGATCAGAGCAAAGTATTTAATTCTAATGTTGATGTTGATGGCCATTTCTTACAGAGAAATGTTCAGTGAGTTTACTGCAGAGACCCTCATTACCACAACAAGGAGTGAAACTCTTTGTGCTCTCTTCTTTTTAAAATCATAATTTTTGAAGCATTATATTGTTTTGGCAAATAAATTTTACGTATTATGACACTGCTAGCAGAGAAATAACCCAAATCAGATCACAAGAAACTTATTTTCTTTTTTTCTGCCCTGAATATTTGTGGCTCCAGTGAACGATTTCCAGCTCTATTATACTTTTTAGATAAAACTGACTGGATGCAGAACAATCTCTTTCAAACCATAGGAACAAGCACGTGAGCTGGGAGGAACAGGCAGCTCCCTGCTACTGAGTAAGCATCATCTGGGCTCACCACCTGACGTACTTCTTGTATGCTGCAAAGTCAGTGAATTACCTTAAACATATGTGACATGGCTCTCACTTTCCCATCTTAGCAAGCTAAAATCGGAGCAATTCAATTTGGGCTTTATTGGCAAATATTGTAGATGTCTTCCCTGAGGTAAAACAAATTTCTAATAGTTCTTAAACAGCATCTTCAGTCAAGAGACCACTCCTAGGGTGGTTCCCTAGTGGAGGAGAAAAAAAGACAAGAAAACAACAATATAAAAGATGCTATTTCATATCATCATGAGATCCTAAAGCATTCTACAAAGTGCTTTACATATTCCTTTTCCACAGATAGAAAATCAAGGCATAGAGAAGGAAGAACTTGCTGAAGACACGCAGGCACTAGTGGAGATGGGAACATAGCCTGGTATTCTGGCTCTGTACATAAATGTCTTACCTACTAAGCTGATCAGAGTTTCATTAGGTCCTGATGGCCTCTACTAAATTCATTGTGCTCTCAACTTTTGGTACAAATAAAGATATAGAAGAAAACCACCCATTTAAGATTCAGTTTACATAAACTTGAAATGATTCTGATCCTGCCTGAGATAACTTCTGTCCCTTCCCCCTCACTCGACTAAATGTGTCTGTCCACATAGTCTCAAAATCTTTTTCTCATTTGCTCAGTACCAGCAGAAATAAGGAAAGTAATTATTCTTCCCATTGCATTTCATATATTAATGACATCTAATCTTAGCTATGATTGCTTTTCTAATGGTGGTAACCTGCAACCCACTCACCAGGATGACACCCCTCCACCCCTGCTACTTGACTTCTCCACAAAAATCATATCACTTCCTGTGACCTACATCCATTTGGGATGAAAACCTGCAAAGAAGGGGAACAAGGAAAGCCTTATCATGGGCAAGCTCGCATCTCAGAAATCCAGCCCTGCAAGATTTGTCAGACACAGTGTCTGAATCCCATACTGGATTTCAAAAGATAGGATTCATTCATCATCTTACCTTGTATTAATATTAATGGGAAGGTTCCCATAACATTCAGCCGTTTGCAGCCTGATTGCTTTCAAGGGAGTTTTCATGAAGTCTGGCTGCTTCTGAAATTCAAAAGTTCAGCCATTTTCATCCTAGCCCCAGAACCAAACTTGTATCTGGAGCTTCTGAAATAATACATTTTGTGTCAAGTTAGTCAGAGGATTATGTGTGATATGGAGACCATGTACTTGTAAACACATTGTTATCTAGTAATACAGAGATATTCATTGTTCCATTTCAACAATGGTCTTTTTAAATATGGGTCACAGTACTTAATCTCTATCATATAATACCAGAAGGACATCTTGGAAATAATGTCAACTAGAATAAAAAGAATATTACAAATAAAATGTACCGTTCCAACAAAGGCCTTTGAATTATAGCTACTGAAAACACATTGGCTGAAAGATCATGTTACAGAAGCTTGTAAAAGCACAGGACAGACCGAGTAATAATGTGAATTAAGGTAGTTTGTACCAGTAATATGTTGAAATCTTGGCAGAATGTAAACCTAAAATTTACAACAAAAAGGAAAACTCAGGTGGAAAACTGTAACGGAGAATGCAGTACTGAGGTCACAAGTATAATTTCAAAATCACCTAGGAAAATGATCAAAGTAAATGGTTGTGCAGAGTCTGATAAATATCAATTTGTTTCTGTGGAAGGGAAGGAAAATGAGGAATTTGGAGAATAAACCAGGAGCTGGGATTCAGAACAGCATAAACAAGCAGACAAATTGGACCAGATGGCCTTTTTCTCTTTCTGTCATAATTTACGTTCTTGGAACCTGTAGAGTCTAAAAATGATTTGGGAGACAAAAACTCTCCCTGTCTCAATTGACTGTCATTGATGCTTCTGACTTTATTTGCTCCGTTTCCTATCCCTGGTAATTACAGACCGTAAAGGCACATCTCACCTTATGCTCTGCATGGGAGGAATCAGTTTGCATGGATAATCAATTCAAACATAAAATGACAATAAAGAAAAGACCAGACTTGATCTTTAGGCTCAGCCCAGAACAAGGAGTCTTGCATAAAGTAAACGATTCCGGTGTTCCCCCAGGAGGTTATGTTTCCCCCTAACATGGATGGCATTTTCCTGCTGATCACAGTAAATGCCACTGTAATTATTGTTTATGACAGGGGACATCAACAACTGGTGATCACACTGACTGAGTTTTCATGGCTCACTGAATAGGTCTGAAACTACATTTGAATCAGTGACCTGAAATATTCTGTATTTCCTTACCAGGAGAAAAGCTGTGGTATGTCAGTACCATGGTATACATATATCCCAGATGACATGTATGCACAGATAAAAATTTTCCCATCTTAATTCCAAAAAATAGCACAGGTTCTTATAAAATCTCTGAGACACCCTCCTGCAGCTTAAGAAGCCCCCCTTCAGACACACACTTGTGGAAATTTGTCTGTATTTCTTCAGTACAGATTTATTATGGAAATTAGCAAAATTTTTTGGAAATACAGCAAAAATACATAGCTGTTAACTAGGATATCTCTTAAAGGAACTGCCACTTTCTTAAAACAAAAGTAACAAATAGTAGGTGATCTGGTGACCCTTTTCCAGATGCAGAATACTACATTCAGTGGAGAAAAAGGTTTCACTGACAGGGAATCATTAACACAGCACTCTTTATGCGTGTTCCTCTGTAGAAGACTAACACAATGGAGGAAAGCTCCATGGTCTTTCTTCCTTGAAAGTAGAATATTATGAAAGTAAAGTATCCACCCATGTACGATCCGAACTTATCAAGCTTGACCCTTCAACATGGAGCCAATTGTCTCCCATTCATAGTGTGAGCATCGTGCCAGAACCCAGGGTATTTGGCATCTAGATGTTGTAATGACATCTCTGTGGATTTCGATTACTGACATGTTTAACAGCATACTACGGTTTAGGATGTTTCTTAGTCTTCTCGTTGTTACACTGAACTATCGAAGAGTGGATTATAGAATGTGATAACTAAATCCTATTGAATTTCAACTTTCCATCAGGGATCTGTTAAATGAAAAATGTAGCTGAGTTTATCCCTAGTTAAGCAGGTGCGCTTATAATTCTGTCTCAGGAAGCAGAGTTACACTCACAAAAAGCAATTGGAAACAGAAAAAATTGAATGATAGGAAGTGATTGGAATATACGTTCTACTACTGTAAATGAATACATTCCTACTGATACTCATTTGAGTTTAACCATTTCAGTAAGTGTAGAATTGGTCAATGGGCTGGAAGCATGTAGATTCTGCAGATTTTGCATCACGAGCAAGTAAAGAAAGCTCAAGTTGCCTATGACTATTTAAACCCAGAATTTGAATAATGAAATTTTAGAGGTTGGAAAAAAGAGGAATAAATCAATTATATATTTTTTTTACTTAACAGTTTGTGTTAATATATCAAATGATCACCCCCAAAATGACTTCTACATTGATAGAAGTCTTTGAAAAATGAGACTATAAAGTATAGTTAATTCATTTATGAAATCAGTGAAAATAGATCACCCTTCCGCAAATTTACCATGATGCAAATTTTGCTTTACATTTCTCCGAATACTATTAGTAACTCTGATCATAAGGTCTCAAGCATATGGCCTTCATTTTATTTCTACTTTCCACCAGGACATTCCCCTTATAAAAGAAAAATGACACTTTTCACATTCTACACTCTAGCTGCAAAGCAATCTTTAATTGGCACTTATGCCCAATTGAAACAGATATAACACCTTATGAGCAGGCTTTATGCCATCTCGACAGATGGGTATGTGTATAGGTGCAAGGCATGCCAGAGAACAGTGTGTGCACCAGGTTTGTGTGGAAGGGCCAGATTCTTATCCAGAGATATCTGTGCGGATTATCAGCACTTTTATGAGATTGTGGTTTACTATCACCATTCTGCTTTGGATCTACATTGATAGTGAAAATGTAAAAATATATTTCAAAGCCATTTTAAAGTGAGCTTTTGGCTTTCTGAACTCATAATGAGGGGACAAAAGAGATATTTACCCTTTTTGGCTCTTTGCTGAAACCTCTCATTAGCTTTATCCAAAATTTTTCAGCAGCACTGTTGAGCTTCCTGCCAAAAGCCAATGTGTGACCTTCTATTAGCTTGTATTCCATGAAAACCCTTTTGCCACCATGGGTCTTATTTACGTTTTACACAACTGTAGGCTCTATTAAATCTGTTACCCAAAGTAAATGGGGATGAAAAATTACCTTCTTAGATTATCACTAAATAGTTCACAATTAACACTGAACTGCAAATGAGGAAATAATGTGTCTCTTTGAGGAAACCATATGCTTTGTGTTTTAAAGCACTTGTGGTAATATTAGTGGAATAGTTAGCGTACAATGAACGCCATCTGCTAACTAATACAGAGTATTTACAAGGGCAAATAGTCCTGATAATTGTTCTTGATAAATGGCTACACAACCTAAGATAATATTGTTTGGACAATTATCTGAATCTAGTCCAGCTTTTTCCTTTCTTTTTCTCCTCCTGTCACTGTCATTATGTGGAGCGGTTATACAGAGCCCCACTGACAATGGCAGATTTAACAGTTGCCATTCATTCAGAACTGTTGTGAGAAAACATCCAGGCTCTTTGTAGAGCAGAAAGATGAAATTATGGAAGCCATCACCCAGAAACACTGACACATGCAAAATGGGCTTGCCGTCTTGAGTGTGGTGGGCAGAAGAGCTGTGCCAGGAGATGGATACAACAAAAGTTACTGAGCTCTGTTTAAGAACTGCGGGATGAGAAATCAGGCAGCAGCAGCACAGCAAAACCATAGACATGAATCAGCTATGTTGTCCAAAGACTGATGAAAAAGAACTGGTGGTATGCTCCCTGAAAGAAATGAACAGGATTTCTTAGCTTACACACTGCCTGGAATGTCACTGGGCAAAGGTATTGTTGCCTGATGTTTGCTTTTCACATTGTTCAGAGGAACAGAACCTTATGTACATTCAGGATTGCATTAAAAAACACCAGGAAACATCATTGCTTTCTCACTCTGGCAGATACAATTTGCTATGCTTTGATATTTGGTCTAATTAGAAGAAATCAAAGAGCAATGCCTAGGCAGTTATAAAGAATGTTAAATTAATCTTTCTGCTGGGCAACAGTCCCATAATAATCGTACGAGAAAGTTCAAAATAAAACAGTGTTCCTTGTTGTCTGCTTTGCTGCGATGTGTGAAGTGTTTGGTTCAAGTACCCAGTACTCTGAGGGCTTCAATAAGCAAGTCCCCTTTCAGGCTTAGCTCTGCCAGTTTTCCCCTCTACAAATCTCAGTGAATTCAGTTATTTTCTGTTATGTCAGCAATGAAGACATGACAGACAAGTGCAATCACTTTGTGATGATGGCTTGTGCTATCAATCCCTCAGTATGCGTTTTGCTTGCAGACACATTATACTCTTGAAGACACTTAAAGCTACAATATTTTTAATACAGGTGAAATGTCTCTTTTTGCAGCAGCAGGAGCAGCACAATCCATAGGTTGGAACACTGTATTCAGAAACTCAAGTTAAATACTACCATAGCCACACATTCCTGGTAAAAGGCAACTGCTAACAATATTAAAGTGAGACATATAATATTCATTCATAAGGAGTTATAGCTATCTTCCAAGTCCTTCATAGTACTCATTTCTCTGAATGTGCTGATCTATTAAGAGTCTGTCTCTCTATTTTGCTTGTTGCTAAGTGTCACAGGGGAATTTAGGGTGTAAGCTCGGTACTGTGTTTCACATCCACTTGCTTATCCATGGAAAGATGTACCACCATCTGCTTGTCTTCCCATCTTAAAATCAGATGCATTAAATATCAAATGTATTCTAACATTTTGGGAAGTCAAAATGCCAGGGAACTCTGGTTAATGATATGCATAGTTATATCCTGTTTGTGGTCTATACTCAGGAATAGAGCCACTAACTGCTCCATGGATCATGTCACGACCAGTTCTTAAATCTCACACTGAATTCTGCAAGATCAGAAACATTTCTCTAGAAAAAGGCACGGTACCTTCAATTTTCATTATCTTCTGTGGAACTTCAGAAGGCATTCAGGAAGTAGTTAGTACTATTCAGTGTCGGAAATACTAATTTTTACAGTTGGGTCTAGAAGAGAGCTAATAAAGGCTATGAAGGGATGCTTTCTCTCCAGTGATTGTGACTCAAGGCTCCTAACTTAGATACCTAAGTACAGACCCTAAGTGGATACTCCCCTTTCAGCCCCCTTTACCTTATCAGACCCTTTGGCAACTCTGTGTTCTTGTCTGTGATATTTTATGGGCGGGTCAGGAGTTTCTTATGAAGTTGATTAGCTGAAGATAAAAGAAATTAACACAACCACAGTGCACAATCCTCACACTGATATTACTCAATATCTGTATTACAAGCATATTTATATCGACACAGAATATTTTGACCGTTCCATGTTAGACCAACATATTTACAAGTCTGAATCATTTAACTACATCCAGACTTAGGAAAAAAATGATATTTTCAAAGGTATTAATGGTTTTTATTCCATTTAATTAGATTAAGATGAGAAACATGCATTATAGAGCTCTAAGGTACCTATAATCCTGAACACTTGGTGTGAGCTGAAATTGTCACTCTTAATTTTTAACCCAGTCATGAGATCTGCTTTTGGCTGGTCTCAAAAGTGAAAAACTGGTTATTTTTTAAATCGACTGTTAAGGTACCTGCAGCCAGCTTGAAAATAGGTTTACATACAATCTGATCTTAGTTACAGTGGAACGATGGAGATATTCTGTCAACTCTGTGAATTTCTACCAAATGCGCACTAATAAAACTGAGATCAGAATCTGTCCCCTAAAATCTATTTTTGCAACAGCAGGTTTCTCTCTTTTGAAAACAGCTCCCAGCCCTTCAAAGACTTCAGAGGTAGGAGACTCCATGGACCTCTCCCCAGTATCTCTTTGAAGTATTTTAGATGTGATGCTGTTCCGAGGAAAGAGTTTGAGCACTGTAAAAAAGAAATATACAGTGCAGGAATCTTTCCATTCATCTTTTCAAAGTCTTTTGCTATTTCTTCCTTAAAGAACCTTTGCACATTGATCTCAATGCCTTAAGACCCTATAAGTTTGTGAGAGGTGAAACAAATTGGTTTGGTCTGGATTTAGTTTGTGTCAGTTACTTATTAAGACTTACTCAGTAAACATTTATCTAAAATACAGACTTTAATCTTTATGAGTTCAGCTCTCTACTTAGCTCATAAAAGTGTGCATCCTAGGGGATGCATAACAGCAAGAAGTCGGGAAGCAAGCAGTCTGGAATATTCAAAGAAGGCACAGAGAGGTAAGTACCAAAAATTATAACTGTAATGGGAGTTAAACACCAGGTCTTGTAGGATCCTTTGAAAAACCTAGCAGTAAGCTTCTGAACTTCCAAATCTGTTCACATTTTTCTTATCTTTCAGAAAACTTTGAAACAAGGTGTGCATTAGCCCCAAACTAATTCTGCTGAATGTAACACACATGTTCTCAAACACATGACACTGCAGTTGCTGCACACCTCTGTGTGCAATGCTTCACATCATTCGCATCCTAGCTGCTGCCACCCCTGATGGCACACAGAGGTATCTCACCAGTCTGCAGAGTCCTGAATTTCATCAAAAAGCCTTTCCCATGAGAACAGGTTCTGCTCCTCAGTTACAGTAAATACCACTTATGTCCTTCTGACCATCAGTTAAAATCTGGAGGCAAGAGGCCTTCTCTAGAGCAAGGAGTACTACAGGCATTCTAATCTATCCTATGCTAGCACCATTTCTCAATTAAATCATGAAGCTCACACTCTATGATTTTCAGACCTCAGAAGCAGTTATGTTTGGTTTTGAATTCTAGCTAAAGAGTTGAATAATTTGCTATTTTAAAAAGAAGTTAATTGTTCACATCTCTCACTGGGAAAACATGTCACCGACTTACGCATGTACACATACATATGTATTTGAATACACATATATACATGCACGTAAATATGTATATGCATTTATACACACATATACATATATAGTTTAATATTTAGGATCACGTTTATTATTACAAAGACATTTGACCTTCACTTACAATTGGGTGAACTTCTGTTTCTTAAAGCATTTTTTTCCAGGTGCTTCTACATATATTCTCAATATCTTGCAAACATATACACATCTTTGAAGCCTCATGTAGAAATAGTGATACATATTTTGTAGCAATTTCTTAAGAGTACCTCCCAAAAGAGGCTAGTTACCATTGCCAAACCCCTGTAAGGTTTTCCGCATGCCTCAGTCTCCGGTTGCCCTATGGGTATGCTCCCAGAGTGAAATCACTAATCAAAAGTGAAATCATAAATGATGGAATTGTCTCATCTGTCTTTAAACACATGCAATCTAGACGTCTACACGCAGGACACAGATGGTTATATTAGGATAGAATGACTCTCATCCAAAAATCACCCTCTCCTCTCCATTGAGATAGAGAGGGCTATTCTGACTGTCCTAGGTTTACATTTTGCGCATTAAATCTTAGTGTCCACTGCTCCAGAGTGGCAGTGTGCCTGAACAACTCAGGACCATAGACTATAGCACAGGTCTTGAGTAACATCCCTGAATATGAGTTCAGTTTCTTCCACTGGCAGATGTTTCTGTACTCCTCTTTATACTAGGATCCAGGAAGGGTTACCACTTGGCAACCTTGATCTGGCCCAAAAACCAGAATTTCTTAAGATAAAATAATATACAACCTGCAAACTTGTCTACTGCTATTCTTATTAAAAATTACTATGATTTATTTATGCCCAAAATACATGAATTGCTTTCCTTAAACGAAGCCAGTATGCCAATACACGAGTTTAAAACTCAGATCCTTCAAAAATGTACGCAAAGATGGACGCTATCTCAGTAACTAACCTATCAGAATAAATGACAATATCCATCTTCCAGAGCAAATCCGAGATCCTTTGGACAAACCAGTTCTGAAATGTATCCATTCACAAATTATTTTTTGAATTTTTTTAGCTTCTTGTTACATTTTGTTAGAGAAAAAGAGCTAAGGCAATTTTTCAGGGCAGTGCAGGCACCAATAGGCCTTAATGGCCCTGAGTAGCCTTATCTAGGACTTTCCTGCCCTGGGAACACCCTGCCCATGGGCCTGGAAGCTTCATTTAAGCTCAGCTCTGGCCACCCAGTCCTGGCCTGGGTTATGTCGTCAGTGTGCCTGTCCCCAGCCCTGCTCCAGCTGTCCTGACTTGCTGAGTGGACTTCCCGGATTGGCCTTGGACCTTGCTTGTCAGCTCATGTTTGTCTGATTACCCCCGTTACCACCCCTGGCCTGTCTCTGCTTGCCATGTCTGGGTGCTGTGGGATGGGACCCAGGGTGTGAGGTCCCTGCCCCAGCCAATCCCACTGCATCCTGCACTCTCCCTCTGAAGCCCCATCCAGCAGCCACAGACTGCTACATCCTGATAGTATTTACAAGTAGCATATGCCAATAAGAGATTTGTAGAGTGAAATAATTGCTCCTGAGCATCAATATCCACACTATCCAAGTTTAGGAGTTTACATCAGATGATTAGCTCATGTCTGAAGCCATGAACTGAATGCTATTAGTGTCTGGAGGCGCTCTCCTAGAGGGTATTTTTCTCTTCAGTGTCATCCTGAAGGAATCCACTGCACAGCGTGAACCAAAACATGATAAAGTAGGGACTACTGGGAGATTTACTTCCAAAGCACACTCCTGATCTGAACTAAAAGGCTAACATAGATGGATGTTGAGACCTTAACCTCATTAAATGTATATTAACAAGATGTTCCTGAGATGTTCCTCTTGAGCAGTAAAAATGACTACTTTGGAAATACTTCAAAAGCTATCAAAATCTAAAAGTTTTAAAATTCTGCACACAGAAAGTTCACATTGCTATAAGATTTTTCTTTATCTAAGTCCTTTGTGGATGACACATAATAATCAACGCAACAATCTATACTAGGGCTATGAGCAAGCACAGATGCACAAGACAATACATACTGCAGAGGAATATCTTCTACCAAGACTCAAAGGCAGTTTGTCAACATGGCACCCTGCCAGTAAAGCATCTGTTGCTTGGCTTGCAAAGATATGCTTTTGTGATACTGGTATAAAAGGAAACACTTGCAAGTTCCTATTTCTTCTTCGGAATATCTTTATATTATCTTTTTTGCTAACATCTGGGGCTACAATAGAAGATCACAGACGCATTGTCATTCTGAAGGAGTTCAGTTCCCTATGGCATCTATCTATTTGCTTTCATTGTATAGTCAGACAGTTTGATGGCCCAAGCCGAAATGAAAATATGAAGCACCATAAGGTAATGACAATGAGACTAACACAGAGAAACTGCCGTCTTTAGAACAAGGACACCAGAGATGTCAGCACATTACACATCCTGGCAAGGGTGAGTCTGGGTGCCTTTTCATTAGGAGAGCCTCACTGAAATCCCACCACACGATATGCAGTACAGTGGATAAGTCCTAAGACTCATGCTGAGATACCATCATCTCCCATGCTAACACGTATGAAACAGTTCCAGAAATGTTTGTCACAGGCCATATTTCACAATACTCTCTCAATAGACAACCGATCCCTTCAGATTTCTATAGAGATGTGCAGTAAGCTTTTTTATAAACCTTGTACAGGCTTTATGAATTCCTGCTGTTCTTCTGTGCTACATGCAGGCAATAAGTTGGGAAAAGACTGTTATAAGATACTTTCTCCGTCTTCAGTAAACAAGGAAAGAAAAGGTGCTGGGTTCAGACTTTCTGTTCAAATTCTAACGTACCAATAGCAATACATAGTCATTCCCAAATTACAGTTAATCAAATCTGAGTTTTTTTCTCAATATTTTTTTCTCAAACTCACCAAAGTCGCTGGGGAGGTTGCTCATAGATTCCATTCCAACAATATTGTCATCATTTTTTTTTACCTGAACAGCGTGAGGTACTCACATAGCCAGGTGATGTTTAAAAAATTTGGTCAGATATTAACACAAGTTAATATTAAGGCTGCTCCATAAGGTTTGAGATGCATTGTGTTTAACAAACAGAATAAATGCAAAATAGTAGTGTGCTAGACCAGAAGGCAGGAATGTGTATGCGTAGGACTGAAACCCTGAGTTTAAGTAAGTCAGCGACAAAACTCTAACTGGCTTCCATGAGGCTATGATTTCACCCGAAAGTTTCTTCTTTGAAGTTAATGTACTGAAGGAAATATTGTCTTAGGGACAGTCCAAGCAGTATTAACAGCAAAATTCAGTCAGCTTCAGCCTCTTGGCTCCCCGACTTGGTTTATTCTCCCTCATCCGCACTCTTTCATTTTCTCCTTCAGGGAACATTGGCAGTCTTCTTGCCCAATCTCCATATAGAACAGGAGGAATTAGTTATTTCTTCTTTCTTGCTTCATTCTTCCTTGTACCTCCCTCTATTGTTCTCTGAGGGGTTTTAAGCCATTTAATTTCTGTATGCCCAGGTGCACTAAACAAATGGTGCGGCTTCAAACTGCATTTTATCCATCTACATCTCTCTCATTAAACATCATCCTTCTGACTAGCTAGACTGATTAAGGTTGGATCTTGCCCATGTGGAAAAGTTTGTCATCTGCATTCTGGATTTTATATATGCTACTAAAAATTTATCTGAGAATATTCTTGGAGTCCACTGCTATTGTTTTTCTTTGTACGCTACAAAGTTAATTGAATTTCATCAGTAGTCTTTCTTCTATCATAAAACTGTTTAACACATCCAAACCTATCTCTGGCATGCGAATACTTTAGCAGCATAAACTCACACAAGGCTGCTTTACACTGCGTTCCATGTGAGAGGGGAGGTCAAAAGGGATTAGATGCCCTGTTTCATCATGAGAGACAAATTTTCTCTCAAGCTGAGGTAGCATACTGCATTGAAAAATGTAGTCTGTTGTAATACTGCATCAGAAACCCTACCAAAATAGTCTTTGAACAGGAAAACAGTTCAAACTAAAATATGCAATATATGTACTGCTCAAAATAAATATACAGTTTCTGTAGAATAGCATCCACGTTAGACAAATAGTGTTTTATATTTAATTATTCATATTTTTATTTAGTTCTTTCTGTGTAATCTTCAAATATTTCAGAGGTACATTCTTGTGTTACATTTTCAGACCTTTCCACAATATTAAATTAATCAGTTTTCCCTTCCTCCCCCCACCATATGAACCATCATAGTATATTGCCTCTAAAAATCTCCTACTTATCCTATCTACAGGGCTATGTTTAATCCTTGTTTTAAGCTATTACAAATGGTAGCTATTCCTGTCAAATTCTGGATTTGCCTAAATTAATAACATAGCTAATCTGAACAGCAGTTAAGGTTTTAAAAAGGGAAATATTCAAGCTACAACCTTCAAAGAAAATAAATGAGCACAGTAGGAAGGTAAGGAAAGTTTAGCTATCTTTGTGTATTGGTCAAAGAATACCAAAATCTTCTTCCAAGAAAAATCTGAAAAATACCCTGGGGTATATCTCTGGGAACAAGATTAATGACTTGCTGCCATACACACATCTAAAATGCACGGAGTATTTTGTTTCTTTGTTTTGGTTTTGTTTGTTTCTTTGTTTGTTTGTGTTAAGAAATCAATTTAAGCATGTTAAGTGAATGGAATCTGAGTTAAACTCTCCTAAACTGGAGATAAACTCTGCACATGCCACTTCCTGTTCTAAAGAAAGATGGCCTACCAACTTGCATGTAATCGCACAAGGTATTTAATTAACCTTTTGTTGATGAAAACTTGAAAATGATGGATAACTTTGTGTTCAAAACACGCCACTAAACAGGGTCTTTTAAGAGCTGTTAGTATGGAAGGTCTAAGTTATTTACCTGCTTTGAACTGTGAGCAAATGAGGCAAAGTCTATGCCAGTAAAGTGACTCTGCCTTCATTAATCACACAGTTCAGTACCTACTTTTCAGTGGCAACATCTGGGCACCAGCCAACACTGAACCTAGCTGTTCTATATTCATTAGGAGAAAACAAACAAAATATGCAGTATTTAGTCAGTGCAACTATGGATACTGAACTCATTTCCCTATTGTTGAAAAATACACTGCTACATGAAAAAAGCCAAAAGAAGTAGCCTTGGGCTCCAGCTCTTTCTAGGAAAGAATGACTAGTCTTTAACCTGGGATAGGAGTTCCTTCTTCTCATAAAACATAAAATCTCAACAAGATTGACAGTGGTACCAGCAGACAACTCTATTTCAAAAGTGGTCTGGGAAGCTGTCTATTTCAGATATATGCCTTGTTTCTAGCCATAGGTACATTGAAATCCCTGAGATCAACTTGGCTTTCCTTGCTCATGCCTGGATTCAGCTACAGACTGAGCGTGTATAATTATGATGTCTAAATACAGGCACATACATGCGCGCAGGGTACCTTAGCTGCTGTAAGGGCCAAGAGATTTAGGGCTCAATTCAGTGGCCCACACCGAGGCCATGTGGTGTCCCCTGAGCTGTCTTAGCGTCCCTGGATGACTCTGAGCAGACCCTCCAGAAAAGCAAGGGTCTCTGGTAGGCCCTGTGTCATATCTGCCATTCTCCTAAAGATGTCTCTGGTACCCTTGATATCCCTAATTACCTAAATCTGAGCAAACAAATCCTTGTGCAGTATAGGCAAAGAATTATGAAGAGCTTTTCAGCTTACCCAATACAGATGTTAACTGAACAGTTCTTCAGACTTTATTGCCTCTGTTGGCTAGAGGTTCAATTCAAGGGCTTAATTGCCTGAACACACACTCCTAGGGCTGTTTTGGGTGTCCTGGAGTATCTGACCATGCGCATGAGACTAATAGGTAGGATGCAGGACTTGTGGAAAATCTTTGCCCTTTGGACCAGCAGTTAGAAGTCAGCGTGGATCCTTTGGGCACCCTAAATGATCCCATGTGTGCTCAGCAGAATTGAGCCTTTAATGTCTGGATTTTACTCTGCTGATTTTAGTGGGCAGTTTCTCATAGCATGAAAAGCATGAGAGGATGCTGAAAGCAAACTATATACTGAGAGGATTAAAGAGCCACTGAGACCCACTTCATGACTGTATTATCTCATTCTCATTAAAATCAAGGGATCCCTTGACCAGTGTACTGCTGTATTCCAACATTTAATCATCAGGAAAAACCACAGCTGGTGAAAACGTCTCCAGTGACCACAGTGAAAGCATACAAATTTAGACCACCTGAGGAGCTGACCCACAGCTTTTGTTTCCAAAATAGGTGGCAGCGTTGGGCCCGATTCTGCTCTCAGCTGTGATACTACTGATACCAGTGAAGAATTTCAGGTCCACGGTGCTGCAAGCAAGGGAAAAATCAGCTGCCCTTCTAACATCTATAATGAAAGAAACCCAGTTAAACGATGTTAATAGCTCAAGCTAAAATGTTGGCTGCACCAGAGTGAATTTAATCCAGTGTTTACTTGTATGAATTGAGAAGTTATGAATCATTGCTTTGGCTACCATCCCAGACAGCAATAGGTTATGAATATAAAAAGAAGAGGATTAGATTATAAACTTTTAAATAAAAATAAATCTTTTTCCTTATACCTTGAAAACGCCAGTTAGAACAGGGCAATACATTTTGAATTTCATATGATGCAGTCAGCATTACAGTAAGTTAGCAACCTTTGTACCACACTTTATCTATCTTCCTTACAAGTTACCAATTTTGTGGGTATTTCTCGTAGTGGATATTCATCCTGGAGTACAAATTGAAACAGACGTCAGTGAACAAACTCAAATTTATTTTTGTAGTAGGATCACAGCAATGAGCTTAAGAAAAAGTAACAATGCCAAGAACAGAAGCATGTCACTGCTGGCACATTTGCCAGGTATTCTGAGAGTCTATTCATACTGTCCTGATTCTGAGCTGCAAACACTTAATCTTCTACTAGCAGACCCAGATATCAGCAATGCTGCTGAGAGTGACAAGGGGAAAAGTCAGTGTAAAGGTCAGCTAACAAAGAGCAAGACCCCACCATGCATGCAGAGCAAAAATCAAGCTGCATCTTTCTTAACTTTAAAAGGAATCCATCAAGGAAAATAATGATGTAACTCCCACGAGCAACATGCAAATCAGGGAATTAATCTCTAGCAAAATGTTTTATGTTATAGAAACCCACAAACAGCTTTGATTCAGTGACAGTAAATCAAACATGGTGGGTAGTTCTGTTTGACTGATGAGTACACATGCCACTGGCAGCAGGGCAGTGACATATACAGGTTAGTAATAAATACCTGCACAGGGAGTTCAGGAGGCATTGCTCAACGACACTAGAGGAAGATAGAAGGCTTTAGGCAGAAATGCAGCCTAGCTAACAAAAAATATTTTGTTTTTCTGCACCTTTTTCCATGCTACTTTTTTCTGCTGATCAGGAAAGGAACAGCTATGAAAGCTGTGTGCAGAAAACATATGAAGGATCTGCTTACAAGCTTTTAGTGCTGTTATTGGTTTGTGCTAACAGTGAGTTGCTCCAGCTATCACATACCTCTATAACAACACTGATTGTTTGCATCTCTCATTTGGTATTTGCATCTTTCTGTTTCTCACTCTTTCTCTGCTCTCCAGCCCTACTGTATAATCTTTTCTGACCCCCCACCTTCCTGATCCCCATTAGAGCAATGGTTAAGTTAGAAAGGTGCCTTCCCTTAGCAACCCTTACAGTCAACAGAGAAGGTGAGGCAACTCCTGGTGCCATTCAGAAGAAGGATATTAGATTGCCCTGAATCATGGTCTGGTGTAGTCTATTTCTTTCTATATAGGGACACTAAGGGCAAGTTATTCTACGGTATATTGCACTAATTGCCCAGCTCAGCAGTACTGACTTTCTCATCCAGGCTACCCAACTTTTTTCAGCAGATACCAGAGTTCACAGCCAAAGCACAGATATGGCTATGCCCCTAGTGACAAGTACAACAGAGTCTGCTAGTGTCTGCATGGATTGAGGGGTGCCTCAGACACACGCCGGAAAGGGTGAATTTTAATCTTCATGGCTGAACTGTGATGGCAATGGTGCACAAACTTGCTAGGGACCTGAAGAAGTCCTGGCCAAAGAGTGAGGGGCAAAGATTGGGACTATCACCAGGAGGGGGAAGGAGTTGGAGAAGGCAAAGAGGAACTCAGAGACTGTAGAACAGAAGGTGCCCCCAGAGCCTTACAGAGCTCCAGGCTGCCAACAGGTCTATTAACACAGATAGAAAGTGATCCATGGAAGAACTTTGGCAAAATAAGAGACATTAGGTGAACACACATTTTAATTGCTTTATTTCAACAAAAGGAAAAACAGAAAATAAAAGTAATAGCTATCCTGAGCATCTAATGAGAGACAGAGGACTAGAGCCAGGAGGAGGAGGTGGAAGAGTCCAAAGTCCAGCACTTCTTCAGGGGGCACAGGGTCTATAGCAGTGAAAAACCGGCACCAGACTTGGTCATCTGATCATTAGCCGTGTGAGCTGTACTCACGCTGTGCTGGCTCCTGGCCAGCTAGCTCACCAGCAGTAATATGGGGACAGATGAGAACCAGAGAGCTTCCAGTAGGGGCTGCCTCCTCTGGCAGGGATCAGCCCACTTGCCTTCTCAAGACAGACTACTGTGTCTCTGCAAAGCTGGTGATGGTGCCAATAGCCCAGCCAAAGTTTCAGTGTGGCAACGAGCTGGGCTGCTTATTCACTTGTATTTTGGAGTTCCTGTTTCTCACCTCCAGACTAGGTTTGATTTTAATGAGCATATTAACTGATGTTCCTGGAGATCCTGCTTCTGCTGTTGTTATGGCTGGTGACCAACTCACCTGTCTCTTTGTTCCCAAGGTTTCAGGACAGACTGGTCAGTACTGTGCTCACACAGCTATTAACACCAGCTATGAAGAGGTGGGGCCTCTCCAATCCTGCTGCTTTTGAGGGAAGCACTGATTTTAACTAGGAAGTGAAGAGTCCTGGGGAAAAAAAACAGTGAGTTGTGGTCTTCCTCCAGGAAGGGACAGTGGGCAGGCTTTTCACAGTCCCATGGCCCTACCAAGAAGCAGCATGCAGGATGGGGGATGTTCTGGGGCAGCTCTCTTGGAAATTCATTCACTAACCTGCTCGTGCTTATGTTAAAGCTTTTAGCATGGTAAGCAAGAGGCCGTTAAGTGCCTGAGAAATACAGCCAGTTAAGAAGTGTTTTCGGATAACAGACATTAGAACCTTAGACATAGAGGAAGGCATATAGCTTTCCTGAGGAGATAGTAAATAACTTGTAGTGCATTAACATGTTCAAATAGTCTATAGTTAAATGAGGCAAGAATGACATTTTACCGTTACATGTCCCTATTAAATGCTAGTGAAGTCAGGCTGTGTTGACACCAAACTGTTTAAGATATTTACCAGGTCTAACTTTGGTAATGTTACAATAGACAAGCATAAGAGTATACTAATGTGGAAATAATGTAAATGTGAATGCAAGTAAAAGGAGGGGTAATGTGATATACATGAGCATATCTATACTTACAAGGCATATGAAAGCAAATCAAAACTTCTAGCAAGTCCTACAAGACTTCTAGAAAGTCCCTCTTTTCTAGGAGTGCATGGAGAAAGTATATAATAATGCATTCACCCAGGCTGCTTTCCAGCTTGGACCAACTGATATAAGAATCTGTCTTTGACTGGGTAGTCTTGTCTGGATAAGAAGTCAATACATGCAGCCATAGATTTGTTAGTTTTTTTTATTTCTTTTTCATTCCTTGAAGTTTGCCTCGTATGTGCTTTTTAGTACCTCTGTCTGGGATCTCAGATAGTGTTTGTCACTAACACCTGGAAGAGTATGCTGGCTGTTACAGCATTTGAGACCCTTGGCAATGTGTGAGCACGTCTGTAAAAGTGCAAGAGACCCTGCTGCAGTCTGTCACAGTTTCACTTGGGCACCAGTTATGGGTCCTAATGTGAGCTGGACACAATCAGGACAAATCCCTCCATGTCACGGTTATTTAACAACCAGCCCGGTGGCCAGTCACTTGAACTACAGCTATGGTGTGATTCAACTGAAGGACACTGCCCTTTCCTTCCTATACTGTGGGAGCATAGGAGACAGAGGAGGAGGCTCTACATGTGTTGGGCAAGGGCTGGTAAAACTTAGTCAAATGTGATGGCTGCCTTGGGACGGAAAAAAATCAGTTCTAGGCCAGTAGTATTCTGGGACACAGACTCAGAGTGAGAACAGAAAATTAAAACCTCCCTTTTTCTTCCAGTCACAATTAGGAAAGTATATTCCTTTGCAGAAGTGCCAAGACAAGAGATTATTGCTGAGTGAGACATGCCTTTTTCTAGAGTTATACAGCTATGTGCAGCCTAATCTCCCCACCAGCTCCTCAGGAGACTGTAATCATGCAGCTGCCATAGTTAAGAGCCTTCCTCTTTCCTCCCTGTCTAATAGAAGCAGTCCCAGGAGCTGCTAGAAACACTGTTTGCACCACTTCCCACCTGCCTTCATTCACGCAAGGGCTTTACTGCCTGGGGCTGCTGGTAGACAGCCTTATACATCTGTTCCTGGCAGCTTGCTAGCCTACCAGGCATTCACAGGAACATACTCCATGGAGTACATTTCAGCCATGCCTGCACCCTTAATAGAGCCAAAACAGTGCATGCATGGTAGCTGAGTTTGGTCTTGAGGGTGTTTTCAGAAATAGCCACAACAGAAACTGTGGACAGAGCCAGTGAGTCTTGCAGTTATTATAGATGCCTTTTGCTTGTGAGGATAAACATGTGGTGTTACTGTAACTACTGTTCTCTGCCTTGCTATGTTTTTATGGGAACATAAGGACAACCATACCGGGCCTAGTTAGGTCTATAAACCCAATAACTTGTGTCTGACAGTGACCAAAGTCAAACCATTCTTTCATGTATCTGCTCCCATGCTGTTTCTTGTTTTGTTAAGGTTTTTCTACCTTCTCCCACTTCTGCTCCCTCTCTCAAATATTCTTGAATATTGATCATTTTTTAAGTTGAATTTTAATACAGTAAAGGAAAAGCAGAAAATTCCTCAAAGTGATGCTTTTTACAAAATTTGACAAATCCAGTGAAAAATGGCATAGAAATGTCAGTAGTTAGCTTCCAAAGTAATCTGCTGTTGCTAGATAATTATATTTCATGTTAACTTAGAGGCTGAGATTGTATCACTTTCTATGGCTTCTCTCTGTGTGGAGACTAATGGACCTCATGGATCATCATAAAAGTCCAGCAGGCAAGTGATAAGAGTTCTGTATAATATTTAGTGAGTAATTAGAGGTCAGGTTTAACAGCTGAGAAAGCACGATGACACTTTTTATTAAATAAGTGCATAAAGGATCTGTTCCGTTTGAGGCTGCTCAGGCTTCTGGAAACATTTAATTCAGCCTGGACCTGTTCAAGTGATTACCAAAGGATTTGCCTTACTCTAATGACATCACCTCATTTGCAAAGCCATTTCTTTCTTTTTTCTACCATTATTTCTTTAACCTGTGTCATTGTGTAAAGACTGAAATTACATGAAATACAAGTGGGCAGTAGATTCTGCAACACTTTACAAAGTTATATTCAATGTCAGTCTTAGTTTATTTCTATATGCATGCATTTGGCTGCTTTTTCAGGACAGTTGCTAATATGATTCATTGTCTGGCACCCAATGACTCATGGAAAATGATATTTGCACTGGAAGAAGCTTATGATGTTAACATTTGCGATGACTGTCCCCTTGATAGCTATCAGTCTTGATAAATGTTAGTCAAGCTGATGCTTCTCAAAAATTCTGTGATTTCCTTCACGATTTCTTTTCTTTTTTCTCTCTAATATCAAATTTTCATTTTTTTCCACAAAGAATACTTAGGAATTTTCCACCAAATATTTTTCCAAAAGAACACGCATTTCTTACAGAGTGGAAAATATCACTGATTTGATAGGCCCAGTGAACTTCTTGCTAAGCCATCAGTCTAGACAGTGGGTTTCTTTGCCTGTGGAAGAAATCTTTTTTTTTATGTGTATCTGAAAATGTACACACTTCTTGGTTCTGAGTGGCTGGGAACCAAAGGAAAGTAAAGACTTTGGGTTACATTGGCAGATATCTAAAATTTTTTCCATTGAAGGTGCAGTCACCATGGTAATGAATTTAACCATAATAAGAAAAGGCAGACAGTTCTTACTTTCCTTTTTTTAGGACCCTTAGAAATAATCTGTAGACTATTGGTAGAAAAACACTGAATTAGCTCCATGAAAAAACTTGGTTATGAGTGTTCTTTTCCCTAGTGGAAGACACTAGATTGAGCTACATATTCCTCATGTAGAGCAGAGAGTTAGGCTTTTGAAAAGGAATCCACAAGGTTAAATGGACCAACACTGTCTGTTCTTAGGGACTTAGGTTACTACTTTCAAGCTACAGGGAAAGCCCTCTTCTTTGATGTCTTCCTCTGAATAATTGTTAACTTGTACAAAACTGCGCATACTTTTACGTATTTGCAGGAGCACAGAGAATGTAAGCCTATAAGTACATAGGAGACAGAACACCTGATTACAGTCAGAACTACAATTAACACTTAATATTCAATAATTTATCTGTGCAAAAATCAAGCTAACGTCTCCTTTACTGTTAGGTCATCAGACTAAAGACTAATCAAATCAAAGACCCAGTGATGATTTGAGGAACAACAATAGGTGGAAGAATCCAAGCTGAACACAATGAATCTGTGAAGATGATCACAGGAAACTAGCCTATTGTCTCTTGTGCAAAACATGCTAACTAAGGGAATTATTGTGTAAAGGGGTATAGAACTTCTTATGGGTTGCAGAGGTACAAGAGAATTTTGGGATGCAGCAGAAAGACTTTTGGGATTGTAGAAAACTTCTTATGGGATGTTTAGGAGAAGAGACAAAGGCAGGAGAAGGGAGAGATTAGGGAGGAGCAAGCATGGGAAAAAGGAGGGAAAAGAGAGAAATAAATACGGTAGTCACATTTAAACAGGCTGTCAGACAGTACACTTGTCTGGCCAAACCCTGATCTTGATTACCACAATCTACCCTATATTCTTATTAAATCCTATTTCTAACTGTCTTTTATCGGAGTGCACTCCCTATTCTGAGCCTGCATGCATGTACAGCTGGCAAAGTTCAAGTTGGCCTCACCAGCAAGTAGGACAAGAGGTTTGGGTGCCAGCTTCTGGAGAGCACAAGTGTCTAACGCTACCTACTGGCAGGACCCTTTCGGGGGGAAGGGAAGTGGAACCACTAGCAAACTTCAAACTGGAGTGGCCATGTAGTAGGAGGACGTCAGCACCTTGAAAACCTAAGGTCAGAGCCAGTGACTGGTTAAGGGGCCTGGGATCCAGAGAGGGATACTAGATGGTTGTAAAACACATGCTGATAGCTGAGGAATTCATGAAGATGGGTGTGCCTGTAAATCAAGAGAGTCAGGATGTGTGTGTGTGTGCATGCATATGTGCAGGTATATATGTGTATCAGGAGTATGTGATCAGCCTCGCTCCTGGCCGGATGTGGGCATGGAGAGACACCACATCCCTCAGGCTAGAACAGGAGGAACCTCGGCATCTCACAGGGTACCAAAGTTGGCTCTAGCAGGCCAGGAAGAACTTTTCCTTTTCCTGAAGTACAATGAATTTTGTTTCCTCCAACAAGACCTAGGTAGGGCTTTTGGTGTTGGGGGGGGGGGGGGGAGGTGATTGTGTTTCTTGCCCACTGGTTCCTTCACGGTACGAAAGACAAGATATTTCAGTCCTGGATCATTAC
Source organism: Struthio camelus (assembly GCF_040807025.1). Taxonomy (NCBI): domain Eukaryota; kingdom Metazoa; phylum Chordata; class Aves; order Struthioniformes; family Struthionidae; genus Struthio; species Struthio camelus. The sequence goes on from NC_090942.1 coordinate 134,534,526, forward strand.
CATGCTGCTCTAACAACACAGTCTTGCTGACCTGGAGCAAGCTCATAGGTATCAGTGGAAGGATACGCAATCAGACAAAATGGATTCTGAAGCAATGATGAAGTAGCATCTGAATCTGATATTCAAAACCACTGTTAACCAGAGCTCATTTGTTTATTGCTCGAATAGTCTCCAAATCTCAAAGTGGTTACCTGGCTTTGAAACCATCTAAAGAGCCCTTCTGAGTGTTAGAGGGAAGGTACATATTGCCTTTAATTATAAATAACATAAACGTGGCTCTCCTAATGCTACATGACAGACTGACTTTATATATAAACACTTACTCCGAATACACTGAGATGAGGAAAGACATAAACACTTCAGAAAAAAGGGAGAGAGGGAAGAGAGAAAGTAAGTGCTGGAGTACAAAGACAGAGTTTAGATTCCTAGTCAGTTCCAGCTGAGACTTAGAACCATAGATCAGTTTTGGCAGGAAAGGATCTCTGGAGGTCATCTAGTCTAATCCTCTGCTCTGAAAAGGGCAAACTCAGAGAAGGTTGCTCTGGCCATGCATGTGCAGTAAGGTTTAGAGTCTCTCCAAAGATAGAAATCCCACAAGCTCTCTGGGCAGCTGTCGCAATGCTTGACCACTGTGAACACTTTTTTTTCCTAATATCTAATCAGAATTTCCCCATGCTGCAACTTACGTCCCTTGCCTCGTTCTTTTGCAGTGCATCCCTGAGAAAAGTCAGGTTCTATTTCACTATAACCACTCCTGGATGCTTCCCATCTGGTCTCATTGAATTAGGTATGTTCTGTTGCTTTCAGCAGTTGCTTTAATCCAGATTTGCTCTGCCATAGATACTACTTCATTTGCCCAAACTCAAGCACTAGGCAGAGGGATTCCAAGTCCAGAGATCAAGGTATGCTAGTAAAGAACAGGGTTAAAAGCCTTGAGTACTTCAGCCTTTTCTGTGTCCTTGGTCACTGGGTTCACAATCCTACTGTGCATTGTACCACAATGTCTTTAGCTTTCTTTTTACTGCTCACGTACTTACAGAAAACCTTCTTGTTGCACTTTACATTATTTGCTAGTTTAAATGCTAGCTGAACTTTGGCTTTCCTAACACTATCACTTCATACCTGGCCAATATCTCTATCACGTAGCCTATCTCCCCTTCCATTTTCTATACATTTTGTTTTTATGCTTGAGTTCAGCCATACTGGCCTTCAGCCAAACCTGATTGATTTCCACCACATCAGGATGAACCATTCCTGTGCTCTGAAGAGGCTGATCTTGAAGATCAGCCAGCTGTCCTGAACCCCCCTTGACCCCTACCAGTTCCCTACTAGTTTCCTGCACAAGCTACAGTTCACTGTCCTAAAGTCCAGCATTGTTGTTCTGCTACTCTTCTTCCTCATTTCTCTCAGGATCTTAAACTCTACCATGTCATGGTCTTTGTACACAAAGCTGACCTCAGCCTTTACACCTGGCAGAAATTCATCTTTACTGCAAGAATGAGATCCGAGAGGGCACATCTTTAGTCAACTCAGCCAGCATCTGCATCAAAACACTGTCCTTGACATACTCTATAAATTTTGTGGATTGCTCACAGCCTGGCTCATGTCCCTTTCAGCATCATCACATCCCCTGCAATAGCCAGGCACTGTGATCATGAGGCATCGCCTAGTTGTCTAAAGAAGCCTTCACCTACTTCCTCTTCCTCATCAGGCAGCCTGCAACAGACATTCACCACAGTGTGCCCTTTGTTGGCCTCCTCTCTGACCCCTATCCATAAGCTCTTGATTGGCTTGTCACTCATTCCAAAGAAAATCTCAAAGCATTCAAGGTACTTCTGTGTACAGACTGCAACCTCTCCTCCTTGGCCTGGCCTTCCTGAGATCCTGTAGCTGTCCACCACAGCACTCCAGTCACAAGTGCCCTCTGCACCCACCCACCCACCAATTGCATCTCTGCAATCCCCATGAGATCCTGGCTCTGCATGGACTTCTAACTCCTCCTGCTTGTTCCCCGTATGGCATATCTTCAGGTAGAGATGTTTGAGATGGGCTTTCCATTGTGCTGCCTTCTCAAGGGCGTTGTGAGGGCTTCCCCCATCATGCTATCCCCTGGGTATTTCCTCACTGCCACCTGTGCTTTGACTTCTCTCCAGGCTTTGGTCACCATCCCTGAAGAATCTAGCTTAGAGCTCTCCTCACTAGTTTAGAAAGCCTGATGGAAATGACGCTGTTGGCTCCACTTTGGCAGGCTGGACTCTGACTTATTTCCATCAAAGTCAAAGGAGAAAAGGAAGAATAGGAACTGACAAGGGAGGGAGGTTGATTTAACAAGGCAGAATATAGGAAAGAAGTGGCTCCTTTTAGCTAACCTGGTAGAGGATCATACAGCCTGAAATCTTCTCTCTCTCTAATATTCAGGCTCTAGCATGAATCAACGTTTCTGAAGCTAGAAGCTGGTGAAAGCAATGCATTGATTAGAAAGTGGAAGACAAAGGCAAAACAAAAAACATTTATATTTATTTTCTACTGTAGAGGTCCTGTTAAATCCAAAAGTGAAGAATCCAGGTAAAATGGGGTTTTCCTGTTGTCTGTCTTGTCATTCTATATTCTGGAGTAATTCGAGTGAAGTCATTTGGGTAGAAGATAAAAAAATGTGAGAGTCAAAGTAGGTCTAAAAATTTTCATTTCTACCCAGGAGCAGCTTGATTTCAAATAGGTATTTGGTACTGCTTAGGACTACCTTGAAGCAGAAGATTTGGAGTGGTGAAAATTCTAAGGAAAAGAGGCTGAACGAATTCCAGAGATGCTTACTTACTATTAGCAAAGACAAGACATCATCAGCATGCCTGTTAATGAGAAAAATCAGTTTAAAACTTTTTAGAGGTTTAAAGTTTAGACTCCTTTCTAAACTCCTGTCTGATAGATTCCTGTTTATCTCTCAGCTTTTCTTATAGATGTGCAATTGTCCAAAACGCTAGGCCCTATCCCTTATGGAAAAGTGGCTCTTTCTTGCAGTTAATGGTTACTGAAGTGTTCTTACTCCTCTGATTCCCTTCATTCCTATGAAAATGTTCTATGTAGGGAGCAGAATCAGACGAGCAGGTTAAGAAAAAGGCAGACCTCAGCAGGCTTCACTACAAATGCTGATCAATGTTCCATTCCTCTTCCTTTTGGCTTTTAATAAGCCTCTAACTTTGTCTTGAAACACATCTCCAAGTCAGGAAGTAATATATCTAGGCCAGAGATATGCTTAGGGGCTGTGTGAGTTCGATCCTTAAAGACAAGATACAAATTGTGAATTGTAATGTGCAATGCAGGGGACATTTCAGTGCACAAAGAAGTGACTTGGAATAGTTGATAACAGGCTAACAAAGACGCCTGAATGAGACAAAGTGTGGTTGTTAATGTATTCTTTATAAAGCAAGAAGCTTTCTGAAAAAATAGTAATTCAGGAGAATCGTCTTAAAACAGCAAACAGCTACTGATAATTGTACAGCAAGGGACAAAACACACAGAAAGGGCAGAGGTTCCACACGACATAATATGATAAAGAGAAGAATTTGTATAGCTAACTAGAATGCACATATACTTTACAGAGGCTGAAACTGTGGTATTAAAAACAGGCACCGTGCATTTTATCATAAAGCTGATTTCATTATGGCAATTTTTTTTCTGTTACTGAAACTCTTACTTATGTGACATACAGTTATAAATGCATGTCTTTTGTTGCGGGTTTATATTGACATCTACATCACTGTAACAGCACAGCCATAGTAACAACCTTTCACTGTTATCAATCTGACTTCAATAGAAGCAGCATAAATGTTATGAATGGTAACAGTGTGTATGGTAATGAAGTCAGCATAGATGATCAAGACTTTCAGGTGACACTATAGACGGTTGGGATGTATCTTTTCTGCCAGTGCTATTGGAAACATGCATAAAAGGAGGAAAAACTAATTTTAGGGAACAAGACAATTAGTGAAAATTTAGTTGAAATTTTTTTGAGTTCCTATATGTATGATAAAATTCACAGCACAGTGTAAGGAACATACAGATTCTGTCTATTACAGTGAACCTAGATTAAATTTGGAGCTGAAATCAGAATGCAAAAGATACTAGAGCAGTATGTATTTCAACATTACCCTAAGTTATCCCTGCTTACTGAGCACTGTTTGATTGACAGAATATAATTGGTGCATCTGAAACAGATTCCTTTTGGATAAAACTAAGCTGGATGCTCTGCTTCAAGGGCCATCACGTCTACTCAAAACCCTAATGGGCACAGACGCAGCTGATCCAGTGACTGATTCTTTGAACAGCTTTGAACATATTCACGGTAGAGAAGTTTAGTTTAGTTTAAGGAAGCAAAATCTGTGAAGCTCAAATCTGTGAAGCAACACTGCTTCATGTTGGCTCCTGGAATTGCTGTCTATGCCCTCTGCTTCAAATAGGTTTTCAAAGGCAACTTCCAAGAAAAAATGAGAAATCTTTAGCCCTCACTAAATACTCCTCACTCTTTTCTTGGGACAAACAGCAAAATCAGAATTTAGATTCTCCTCTAGAAGAAAGAATAAGTGTATTTAGTTTGGAATTTGCGGAAATGAGTTTTGGTTTGAATTATTTTAGGGAGAAGGGGAAGAGTGGCATATTTTTGTGTTAATTGGTTTGCATTAATTACATTACTTATCCTTCTCTTTTGCATTCCCATGTTCAGAAATGTCACTAATCTTACCTCCTCAGCAGCATATCTACCCAAATTTTCCTTTCAGGATTTGAATAGTTGATCTGATGTCATCTTCTTTATTCTCCAGTAATACTAAAAGGCAAGTCAGCCATTTAGCTTGATGCTATCCAAATATAGAGCAAGGAGCAGCTTACAGGATGAATAAACTTACAGGAAAATAAATAAGAGAGACAAAGTAAGTGTAACTGCATGATATTCCCCAGCTAATTGTCCATTCTGGCAATGAGACCTTGATATAGAGATTTAATACCCAGAATTTTAAATGCTTTTATCATATTTAGATAATGTCCAACTGAGCATTACAAGAAAGCCTAATTTCCAGCTTTAGAAATGACTTAGACGTATATCTATCATGCTAGGTTTTTCAAAAAATATTTAATTGGCTGGAAATTAAATTAGTGATCTGGTGGCATTTTCAAAAGAACTTGGTCACACAGCTGTCATTGAAAACAAATACCTAAAGATGTGACTACACTTTCCAAGGAAGTTATTGTGCAGATTTTCTCATATAACCATATACTGCTGCCACCTCTGCCATGATATGCAGCAGTCCTGTATACTCCAATGACAGATTAGGTCAAGTTGCAAATTGTTTCAGCTTCACCCTTTGTTTCCTTCTGCTTTTCTCTAAATTAGTCAGCCATACAAAGGCTAGTATTTTACCAGAGAAAGGTTCCAAAATTGGAAATATGGAATAAAATGACTGAAGTAGAAACTCTCAGAAAACCGAGCAGATTTTGGATGGATGAAAAAAACAGCAGGTTAGCTGTTAAAGCAGTTCAGGACTGTTGTAGAGAGAATTCAAAGCTAATGATGGAAAGGAGGTGCAGTAGATGCCCGGAAGTGCCAGGACAGTAGTGTGTATCATGCAAAGTACTAGGAGTGGCTGAAAATGCCAAAAGGATGGGATTTTCAGAAATGCTAAATGAGTACTGAGAAACATAAATCATGCCAAACAGAAAATCTCAAAGTAGTCTCTGGGAAATATGCAAGTGGTTGAAAATAGGCCACCAGAGAAGTTCATACAAGTCCAGAGTGGCCGTAGATGAGCAACAGGAAGGAAATTGTCCACAAAATGCCTTTTATATAAGCCTAGACAGCAAGTGCATCTAATGCTTGCAAGTTTGAAGGACCCAATTGGTGAAGTTTCCTCGAACAGCAATTAGCTTTATGCAGCTGTTGTTTTTAAATGAATTTATTGTTCTAGAGCTTTCTTTGGGATTCATCAGCATCTTGCCTTTACTACTTGTTCTGTTTCACTTGCAGTAACAAATCCCATTTGTGTTCCACTGTTAATGATGTCTCTTTTGTAACACCTAGTGACATTCACCAACATCTCAGGCTTAGCCCTGAGATGCCTACATGTAGAAGAAAACATTCTTCCCAGGTCACAACTAGATCCCTTAATTTGAAGATCACCTGTTTCAAAGTGCATACACACAGAATAGTCCTAACACTAGGTTTCACTTATTTTTGTAGCACTGATGTCCTAATTTTTAAAAGAACGCATTGGAAAAATTCACAGCAGGCATAAAATGGCTTAGGATACTCAAGACAAGATGAGTGGAAGTAGAGAAAGACTCACTGAGCAAAGCAGCTGAGCAACATTATGGCAGATTAAACATTATGGCACAGCTAAAGCAGACTAATGTACATGTACAGAAGCAACTGGAACACTCCACATAAAGCACTAAAAACCACTGTGGCCGGCTCAGAGCTGTTCAAAAAAGCATGTTACTATACTGTGCTAAGAAAATATGACCTAGGTTTTTTAAGCCATTTTATACTTGAATGGCAATTTATACAACTCTAGTTCTAAACTGCAGCTAAGGAGCATCGCATTGCACATGTGTGAGCAGACGTGTTTTAAAAAAAAATCTTCAAGCTTGTCTACAAATTTATGTTAACTTTATAGTTATGTTTGCTTTGGACTGCTGGAATAAATACTTTACGCTAGTAGTGCCATGGCAGGCTTTCTATTTGTGTAAAAATGTACAACAGCTCCTTTTTTCCCATCTTGCTTAATCTCTACCTGCTTTGGCTGATGGAGTCTAGCTTTTACTAATGGAGGATGCTTAGTTACCCACCCTATCATTCTTTGTACTGTCCATGTTTGATTAATAACCGTACAGGCATTTTCTACTGGACCCAGAATGTCATATTTTCTTTCACAGCAAGACTACATCACTCTTTTGCCAAATTTGAGATAATAAAATAAGATCTTTGAGAAGGAAATAAATAAATGACCATTTTCTTTGTAATATAAAGTAGATAGAAACTTAATATTGTAAAGTACTCCCATTTCATCTCTCCTCTGCTTCTGTTTCGTTTTTGTACTTCTTGATTGCAGTAGATCTATTTTAGTTAGCATTTGGTTGTCAAAATAGCAGGAATTATCCAGCCACCCCAGACACCTTTATTTTCCGGTAAGCTGCCTGTTTGCCATTAGCTACCTTACTGCCATTGCTTGATTAAAGCAATAAAAAGAGTTAAGTTTAGGATTCTTAGCCATGTCAGGACTTTGGGATGTGAATAAATTAAGGGACAGAAATACTGACAGTTTTAGTCAGGTGATGCATTTCTCAAGTCACTGTGAATGTGTACAGGGAGTCATAACTTTTATGCTCTATCAGTATGTCTTGTTTATAGATGCTTATGTCTGCATTTAATGTCCTGGTTTAGGACAGAAATAATGGTTACAATTCCTGTTGCAATTTGAAGCAGATTTGTTTTTACTACTAAGAATAATGTTGGCTGGAAATCTCACTGGAGTTTATTTTGTTCTCCTTTGCTTTCAGTAAGAGGAAATGTTAAAGACCTTGCGTTACTCTGTAGTTTTACAATCTTATTTAATTTTTGGCCAGGAGCCTAAACAGTAGTGGCACCTTTTTAATTATATTTTAATTTTTTTATTTGCTACATGTATTGGATTCCTATATTTCTTAGTTCAGTTTCCCTTGATGGAAATAATTTGGGCCTTGTTTCTAGGATTGTGCTGTCTGGAATGGAAGTCAAAAAGCACTATTCTCCTACCCCAGTGAGACAGAAGGTTTCAATATTTTCTGTGATGGATGATTTTCACGGCTGATGCTATTTTCCTTTACACGGACATAAATTGAGAGCAACTCCACTGGTAAGAGTAGGTTTATATATACAGGAGAGTAGATCTGGATGACAAGGTTTTTATAATTAGCTTTTTTTCTTCTAGTAGTTGTTAAGAAGTACAAGAACAAGAATGAAACAGCCCTTCATGCACAGAAGCCAATACTCTTTCACATGGCAGCTCTTGATCTATCCAGATGCCTGCCAAATCCAATTCCACGGCAAAGGATGCTCAGGGGCTCAAATTTTGCCTCTAGTCTCATGGCATATATCTACAGCTCAGGTCTTTCTTCTATTGCAATATGAAGGGGCAAACTCCTATTGACTTCAAAGGGAGCGTGACTGAGCCCTGGGGTAACAGCCAAACTGGAGAAGTAGTATATATTCCTAAAGTGACTCATCTGGATATGTCTCACTGGAGATTTTTTGATCCTAAAGTTTTCAAAAACAGAGTGGAGTAGCATTTTTAAAAGTACCCAAATCCCATGTTTTAGATAAGGCCCAGGAGCCTAGACCTCACACACAGACAGCTTAACTGTCTGCACAAACACCTCAACATGCAGCTCAGGTCCCCATCAGGTTTCAGCATGTCGTAAAGTCCCCTCTCCACCTCTCCGCCTGCATTGCAGTGCACGTAGCATGCCTGGGGCAGTGGATCAGAGCTCCCAGCTCAAGATCAGACACTTGCGCAAATACGAACATGCCCAACCAGGGCTGGCAGCAAGCGTGGAGACTGAGGCAATTGCAGTTTATCACCAGATAATGTGGTATGAACCTCTGCCTCAGGTGATGTTGTAACACTTGCAGAGCTCTTTTTTCCCTTCCTTACATAGATAGTGATTACAGTCACTTTTGTAATAGCCTGTTGTGAAAAGTTCAAAGCCACACTTCATCTCTGACCTTACCGCTTCAGAAACAGGCAGAAAATAAGGGGGGAGAAAGAGACAGAGAATGAACAAACCCAGGTTTGTAAACTTAAAAAACTAAGAGATTCTAAGAGCTAGAGAAGCAGGAGATGACAACTGATATGAGAATAAATTAAAGATGAGGAGGTAAATCACATAAGTGATAGAATTCAGATTATCAGACTTTCAAAGACAGTTCTTGCCAGATCAGCCTGACAGCCTTCTCCGATAAGATAACTGATTTTTCTAGAGCAGGGATATGCAGTAGATCTCATCTATCTGTGCTTTAACATGACATGATGACATGTGAGAAACAATTCAATTGGAGCAGATGGAGATTAATGCAAGTTTTATAACAAGTGTACAAAATTGCCTGATGAGGAGGTAAGAAGGGGTTCTGCTGAAAGGAAACTATTGGTGTTGGAGAAGGGTTCACAATCCTGAACAATACGCCATTAAAATGACCATATATTTTCATCAGAGATCTCAGCATAACAAAGTGGTATTGTGCTGACAGTTTGCTGGGAACATAGCGTTAAGAGATTTTGTCTGTGCAGAAGAGGATCAGGGCATCCTACAAGGATAACTAGACGACCTTAAATCCGGATGACCTGTAGGAGCAGGCTGAAATTCACTGAAGGAATAATAAAAGTAATATCTGCTATAAGCAGAAAACTCGAAAGTTGGAAATGATAATGGAGAAGAAATTACTGTATATACAATTTGGGTCACTCCTGTTCCTCGGCAATGAATCCTAATTGGAACAAATGTACGGAGGAAGGCACTCTGTTCCCCTGACCGTGCTGATCTTTATCACATGAAAGGACAATAAAACTAGATTGGTTTGCTAGTAAAGCAGGTAGGACGTGACTGTTCTCTATGAATGTAAGCATAGCAGGGTGAATTTTGATAGGAGCAGTCAGGCAAATAAAACTGAGAAAAATACAGTGAGTATGGGTTTATGTAGTTAACTACCAGGAAAAGCTAATTTCTGGATAATTATTAAATGTTTTTGAGTAGCTAAAACCTTGAATGGGTCTTAAGCATTTCTTATAGTTTGTATACAGTTGCTTCTTCTGCACAGACCATCCCTGGCCTCAGAATTCACAGATCTTAATATATGCCAAACAGAGCATTATTTGCTTTTAGTCCAAAAGGAAACTCGTACATAATTAATATTATGAGTCCCTCAGCAGTGTGTAGAACGGTACATTCTTCTTCAACCAGTTAAGTCTCTATAATATGTTATCATCTTTATCCTGACCTCTCATCTGATCAAGAAACCGGTCTGAGCTAATATTGAGCTGTCAGTTTACTGTGTACATCAGATAGGCCCCATCTGGTCCTTTGCAGGCTGTGGCTAGCAGTTATCCTTTGGCAAAAGGGAAATTCTGCTTCTACAGTGACCCCTCTCAGCCCTAGCACCTGTCTGATACACCTGACAAACCATATTTTGAACATGAGAGGATGGTCAAAAATTGAGGTGTACTGCTCTCTGACACAGACAGCTGTAAGAAGTATTCTTTGTGGCAAGACACATAGTCAAAAAAAGGCACAAACTTTTTAAAGATTATTAAATTATGAAATGTAGCTAGAGTAGTACAGAAAAGTAGGAGGAAGAATTATCCAGCAGCTGAATAGGACTGAAAAGTCCTTTTGGATTTTAGGATGTTGCATGTCTTCCTTGCTTCCATTTTGGTCAAGAGTCACCCTTCAGGTGTCACCAGTGTGAAGCACCAAGATTTTAGACAAAGAAGCCTTATTTCCTCTAGCTTAGATATCATATCCAGATACTTCTTAGTTACCCAATTTGTTCTTATATGCAAAGTATGACTTAGGTCAAGAACACAGTAGCACTTAAAGAGGAAGAGGACTAAAAATCAAATGGATGGTGAAGAGCTCCTTTTGAAACCTGTCACGTATTGATTTTTTTGTGATTTCAATTCAAAATTCTTAGCAAAAAGTCCTTTCTTTGCCTCTAGTGAACTTAAATACTCAAATGCAAGCTCTTTGTCTCTAATTTTTCCTCATTAGTCTACCGTCAAGCCATATAGACCATTGTTTTTAAATTATTAGAATAACTTGAATCTGTCTTGCCTAAGGATTTCATTTTTAATTTATGAAACTTACGTGGAAAATGTGATGCTTCAGGATTTTTCAATATATTTACAGTTACCTTATTTTTAAGAGTGCCCTATGATGTTTATGCACATGTATCGCACTGCATATGAACAGATCATTCATCCCAAAAATGTATATAGAATCAAGTATCCCCAAGCATGAATATTCAGTTAATTAGGTCCCTCTAAGGCATAAGCCTTTGAAAAAGTTGAACATTTCATTATGCCCTTCAATAAATTCTTAGTTCTGTCAAATGTTTATATAAAGGTTGAATTGAACACAGTCAAGGGCTTTACAACTATAAAAATCTGCAACAACCACCTGGTGCTGAAATTGGGAGCATTATTTCCACTATATTTTAATCTCATCAGTGACAATCTTTTAGGTATTTAACACCAATCCAGCTTTTCACAGGCTGAAGTGAACATCTTGAAGTTTATCCAGAAAACAATATGAAACTCATTCATCTGGGAAAGAACTGAGACAATATTTTACATCTAATACAGTTAAGTAAATGAGCAGCTGTGATTTCTATGAGTTGAAGCATCTTCATGAGCTTCAGGGTTAGCCCAGCGTAGAACAGATGGCTGTATTCTGATTTGATAAGGATGCTTCGATAATTGCAATGGTAAAAATAATTTTTTGAGAAGACTCTTAATAAGTACCTAGCCTGACCCAAATATAAGATGGTGTTCTTGGATGATGGTGCCATCAGAGATCCTGAAGGCATTAAAGGATACAAAAGCAACTCAAACTTCAGGTCTTTGGAATGAAAAACAGAAAAATTGTGCTGCTACTGAGCAGAAAAAAAACATGCTGCCATAACCTCAGATTTTTTCTTCCCCCTCACTGGTATCACCCCATTATGTTTACCTTACACTCCAGAGCTCTTATATTCATTCACATCCTATTATCTTACAAACAGTGTGATATGAGAGACACTGCATTTAGGTTCTATAAAAGGCATGACACAGTTTTATATCATCCCTGCATTGCCTTCCTGAAATCTAAAACATGGCACACTTTCCTTCAGCTATTTCAGATAAAAAAAAATACTTGCTTATACACAGCTAGACAGCCATCCCAATAAAAAATAATGCCAGACTATCTACAAAATGGTCAATGTTCAGTATGATGAAGTTTATTCAGAAGAAATTGCAATAGATAATGTGATCCAATTTTTTTTCCGGGGAAAACTTTCATTAACATTTCTAATTTCAAAGTTTTAAATAGACTTTAAAGAGGAGAGTCTCACAGCAGTGGGGGGAGATTGGCTGGATGGGTTTCTGTCTGATCACGCAAGAAATTCTGTGCTTATAGATGGATATTCTTACAAGATTTTGCAAAACATCCTGGATTTACAGAGGCACCATCACTCAGATACCATTGATGACCACAACAAAAAATCTAGTAAGTTGATAAGGGAGGAACTGATGAACAGCTGACTTTGTGGTAAAGAAGGTGTAACTTAACTTGATCCTAATGTAGTGAAAACATAAACACCACAAATAGAAAGTTCTGAAAATCCGCATGAGTAGAAAGGAAATGCAAAGTGAAGGTCAGCTGCCTGCAGCAGACATGAAGCCTCTAACTGGACAAAAGAAATTAGTTTCACATAACATAGCTACAAAGGGATAGAAAAGCAGGGAGAAGAAAACAAAGGAAAAGAAGGCCCTGGCACAAAGCTCAACGTGAGATCCAAAGAAACAACACCAGAACCCAGACTCCCCTACAGTAAGGAAGATCTGATCAAATCTTGCTTACCCATAGTCTTCCTTAATAGCAGCACCCATAGATTTAATTTGATGTATCTTGTAGCTATTAATAATAAAGTGACACCTTAGGTGGTATAGGGTGTCACTCTATTGTGTTTTGCATTGGTATGGTGAAGCAGAATAACTGTTCACCCTCACAGCAGGATTTTCCTTGACAACCTCCTTTGAAAGAAAGGGGTGAATGGACCAAAAATACTCCCCTAATTGACGAGACCAATCGGTGAATGGCTGTAGCCTTCAGCTGTATGCAACAGTGTCATCGAGATGAATGGTGAATCTTCCCCTCTTATTTATGGCTAATGCCTCTCATGTGGACCTACAGTCAGAGTAGGTGATGAGAGACATTTAGGCATGAAGTCTTCAGCAGTTAGAGAATCACAATCAGCAGCAAAGCCAGTAACTCAGACCTTTATCTGATAAGAGATTAAACTTGATGCTTTCTAGAAAACATGATACAACTTTGAGAAACTATTTCAAAACAGAAAGTAAATGTGAACCAGGACAAGATGTTAGGGATAGCTTATTGCTTAGGCCATTTCCAAAGTATTGTTATCTTACACTTTGACTATTGGGTATAAAATGCTACCACTGATTGAAATTCTCCTTTTAACTGTAATAGCTATGGCATTTCATACAGTTCAAAAATTTCTGCACAGTTCTACTGGATGCATGAGCTGATTTACATTATTTCTCTTTTCTATGCACATCTAAGAGATACACTTTTTAAAGCCAGGCAAAAATGTGACCTTTCCTTGATTATTCCTGGTGATGTGTTTTGATTTCTCTTGTCTTTCTTACTTACTCCTCATAACACTTCTTTATATATATTTTTAGATATATATATGTGTGTGTATATATATATATGTATATCAGTCATACATAACTTAGCGACTTTGCTTGTTGTTCTGTATAGATATTTCTTCCTGAGATATTTCCACTGTCTTTTCCATTTTCACCCTCTTAATTCTACTGAATCTTCCCTCTGCTGCCTTTCACGTTTTTCCTTCACCATTTTTTTTAAAAAGCTTGATAAAATACTAAGGAATATTCTGACCTTTCCAGGTAATCAATATTAAGAAGGATATTCAGCTATCAACAAATATTATTTCAGACAATAATTATATAAAAGAGTGGCAGTTTCTCATTCATCACCTTAAGCAGATGTCTGGTGGAGGAAATAAGAATATCTTAAGTACCTGAGATTTTGCTTCAGAGACATCATTTCTGACACATAACCATTAGCTGGGCTTGGTTGTGGATAGTGTCTCTGCTTTAAAGCATAGTGTTGCTGCTATTAGCAGAAAGTGGTCCATTCCGTCAGCTCTTTCTCAGCATAATTGCTCCATGGATGACAAATGAATACTCAGACTATCAGCACATGGTTTATTGTCTTTTTGCAATAGAGGCACTTCACCTAAATTAAAAGTGAAATAATGCTATTGAATTTCCAGCTTATTAGCAAAAGAGCACTGAGAATTTGGGGGGAGAAGAAATGCTTGCTGTTCAGTTTAAGAGACTGAAGTATTTGGAAAGTATGTGGGTCTAGAGGGAATTATACTGGAGTGATAAAATATCAAAAGAGGAAGCATGGAATTTAAAACAGAAAAAGGGTCACTCTACCCCATGGGGAACTTTTTAAAGTGAAAAGAAACTATTGGTTCTTCCTATAGGCTTCTTGTATTTGTTCTATTTAAATAAAGATGATAGAGGGAGAATAATATTAAGCCAGCTGGTGTCCTCAGATGCTCCCGAAAGTGAGACAGAAAGATAAGTAATTATTGGCTAACTAAATAGCAAACTACAATTTCTACTCAAAGAATGTAATGTTTCTCCACAAAATGAAATGCTGCGAGCTTCAGAAAAAGAAGAAAAATTTTTAAATGAATATATGAAGTGGAAAAAATAGAATGACATTAAGAAAATCAGTAGCATCAGATTTCAAGAGCTCCTGGTCCCTTTGAAGCATAAATGATTTCAAAAAGTCTTTCTTTCTACTTCTCCTTACCTTTTTACAAAGTCCCCTTCATTTGTAGCAAGTTTTCCTAACTCCAGAAGGAATTCTTCATGGCTAGCAGTATGTCCCAGCTTAATGTTTCCTAAAGTCAGCTCCAGAAAATGAGACATTTTTTCTTGAGGTAAGAGGGAAGATCTGGGCTCAATTACTTCAGAAATCCCAGCCTCTGGCCATAATAACTGATAATGACAGAAACATTTATATTCCAACTATAAGTTGTGTCTGTGATCCCACCTCTTATTCATAGAGCTCCTTTGCCATAGATATGAATCTTTCTCCTAGTGCAGAAGATATTGCAAGAACAAGGCCTCGATTTCTGTTTGTCAAGATCTTTAAAATAACTCAAAAATTAGACACTCGAAAAGAAGGTTAGTGAACCTTCTCCACTTTTAGCCACCAAGAATGAAAATGTGGAATTGTTGTCTGAAAGATTCAGTATCTGAAAACTTTGATTCGATTTACTTGCATTCTGACATCTAAACGAAGATGATCAGATAAACAGGTTCTGCATAAAACAAGCAGAGATACCATTTGCGGTGATCGTGGACCAAATTAGCAAGCATCATCCTACCAGACTCTGAATATCTTCAAAGAACACATCTCACAAGAATACTTCTCAATTGCATGGGCTCCCATAATAGTCAGTGAAGAGAAATAGGTGCCTGTATACACGAATCATCTGATCTATTTCAGTTTTTCTCCGTAGTTCTGTAATAGGATCCCAGGGCAACAAGTCTACGTGCAGATCTTCACAACGTACACATCTAGACTTAGTCTAAATGGGTTTTATCAGAAATGCCAATGAAAGGAAATAAAATACCACCTAATATCTTAGAGGCAGTCTACACAGTTTAAATCAAGTTTAAGATGAGAATTGTATCAGGTGAGCCGCCTTATTTTTTTTAATGAGAGAACCAGATCATTAAAATAAGGCAATCACAAAGATGTGCTTCCCTTACCACACGTCAGTGTCATCGCAAAACAAAGAGATTTGCTTTTAGTTAGACAGTTGCAGTAAATAAATGTCCAAATGTTCACAAATATTGAATGGAAGAATCATATTTCTGCAACAATACCCAAACTGCAATCAGTAAATTATTTCCTGCTATGATTTGCACAGTTAATCTCAAAGGACAAAGTAAGCCTGACCTTTTCTGAATTTGGGGAGTTTATCACAGATGCAAACATCTACGCGGAATATGTGTAGTAAATCCAATGTATCTGTCATTTATTGTACCTGCTATGCACGTGCTATGCAAATGTTCTTTTGTCACACAAGTGGCTTCTTCTGTCCGTGCAGGTCATCAATACCACATATACATGTGTGTGTGTGTGTGTGTGTGTATGTATATATGTGTGTATATGTATGCATGTATGTGTATGTGTGTATGCATGTATGTGTATGTGTGTGTGTGTGTGTAGGTATGTATGTATGTGTATATATATGTGTGTGTGTGTGTGCATATACATTTGATCTGTTAAGACTCCCTACCGTTGCATTCCTGCTACGTGCCCACAAACTGGTCAGGGCAGGTCCATAAAACCCAAACAAACTGTCAAAATCTGAATTTTCCACCCAGCCTAAATTTTTGTGCAGCTAACAGGATGCACAATAACTGTAAATAAATGAATCTGAAAAATTTCACTGAAATACTGAAGAATTATAAGGCAATTCACATTTCAGTCAAACATACTTGCATCAAAAAGAGTCACAACAAAAGCTACTCCAAAGTGATGTTCATTGTTTGTACAGCACAATTATTTGTGAAGTAGGTACTTTTTTCCCCACTCTCAAAATATTCCACCAAATTTGCCATTTCCAAAAAAAGGGAATATACAAGGAAGTGGACATTAATGTGCAAATACCATAGGGAGTGTATGAAGAGGAATTTTTCTGTTAAGTATTTTCTCAGTGAAATTAAGTATTTTGTTGATGCCAGCTTTTCTTTAAACCCACTTGCTCAGAGACTTGCTGTGGAACCACTTCCTGTGGTTCCTCGGTTGCATTTAGAGGCATTTCTGAGCCACAGAGTGAGCGAGGATTGTAGTTGGAAGAAGTTGGGATTCTGACTGTATTTATTACTGTGGGGAATTCTGAGAGAAAATGTTTTTCTTAGCTCATGACTGGATTGTTCATATTCAGGGGTTATTTTGGCTGAGAGTTCTCCGGGGAATGAAGAAGCAGGAAACTTGTACTTTTTTTTTAAACTAAAGCCAAAAGTGCAAAGTCAAAGTAATAATCTACAATCATTGTCGTCTTACGCTGCTATTCATATGTCTGAACTTACAGTTCTTGCCAGAGAAATGCTCCCACTGAAGGAAAAACTGCTGTACTAGTTTCGGTTTTCACATTATTCATCTTTTCTCTATCTGTCTTAAGAGTTTTATTCCCTTGTCTGTCCTATGGTACAAGTACCATTCATACAAAATTGGCAGTAAGAGCTAAGTCCAGCAAGACTCTGGTATTTCTCTTTTGGAGTCAGAACTTCATTTAAAAGTTATTTCTTCTCAGAATCACAGACTGGTCTCCAATTTCACCTGAATAAAGTACTCTGTGCTACTCTTTTATCAGAGCATGTGAATTTTCATCCACCTTTGCTGGACACTCCTCCTATCCACTGCCTAAATCCAGGTAAGAATCAGAAACCTTATTCTGCTTTCTCTCTACAGCTTCCTATGCAGAAGATAGAAGAGCCTGTTATAGTGCTGTGTTTCAGATCGTGTTTGATATGTCCAGTGTCACACTTTAAGCTAGAGACACTCCTGCTACAGTATCTGTATTTCATAGAGTGCTGTGTTGTAGGATGTTTCCATCCTGGGGAGAGATTTCTGGACCTGAGAAGACTTCATTTCATTCCAACTACAACCTGATTTTAGGGCCAGAGCATTACAGCAGACTATCAAAATGCCCCAATCTGAGCTGCTGTCATGTTCCCTCCACACCCTCCTAGCCACAAATATAACCCCTCACTCAAAGTGTAACCCGTTGATCAAGATTCAAGGTCCTCTCTGAGAGCCAGATGCTCAGAAATGCAAGATGACAGCAAGCTGGTTCCTGCACAAACAGATATTCCGCACCACGTTTGCCAGAAAGTGCAGAAAGACCCACGTATGCTTTGAAACCAGAGGCTGTATAGAAGTCTCAGTGGTAAGGCAAAAACTCTGCTTCTCAGCAAGGTGGAAAGTGGCACTAGTCTCTGTCAACGGGACCCGAGGCAGCATCTCTGCCCTGTATGAAGGAACCAGCCAGTTCCTTCAGAGCCAGCTTGGAGATCGTTAACACGGCACTGCAATATCATATATGAACGCTAGAGCCTACCTAGGCCCAGCAGAGATCCCTTTTCTATCATGCTGCCATATCACTTATTGCAAAATAAGATTGCCATAAATGCTCTCACTCCCTTCCATAGCAGATAACAAGAAAATTTTCGTTTTGATTGTAATTTCAAGCTCTGAGGAATACTTGCTTTTGTTTAAAAATTCAGGGCTAAATTTTCAGGTCTCTTCCAGTTTTTGCTCTGACTTGTTCAAAGTCATTTTTTGGTTTACATGTTCTTTTATTTACTGTTCAACACGGTACACTCCAATGAATTATATCAGTGCAATTGTCATAGAGTATTATGAATGTTTAAGCCTTGGTAAAAAATATTTTAATCATTCTTTTTCTTGTTTTCTGTCCTTAAAAAACTGCTATCCAAAGTATAATTGTATCAAATGTAAAATTTAATACAATATTTAATTGAAAAGAATGGATAGAAAAAAGCTTCAAAATAACTAAGATACAGAGATTGGGGTAAAACATTGTTGTGTTTCTTTAATATGATATTTAATTAAATCACATTCAGTCCATCTTCAGGCTGCTAACAGGCGTGTAACGTGGCTTGTAACATGAACAGAAATCCTATAAAATCAGAGCTATATCTATCAGGTCACTCTGTCAATGAGTTTTTTTCTCCTGGAGAACAGCCAGAATTGCCCTGGACAAGAGGTATTCAAAACTGTAGGACTCCTCCTGGCAATTTGCAATGCTGCAGAGTACCTTTTCATGTAAACTCCATATAAGCATATAAAATCCATTTAACACATACAGATGAATATACCTAGATACCTATGGCAGACTAGTATCTATTTCTTCATTGGATAGCTGGGAATGAAACTACTAGGATATCCAGAATCAGAAAAATGTATAAGCCGTGTAAAGATACATCTAGCAGAATGAGGGCTTTGCAGTGTGTTTTCAATAGTGTTTCAACTATTTGGGGTTTCACAAACAGTTTGCTATGTAAAACTTTCTTCCTCATATGTATATATATATTTTTATACAGTCTAAAATAAACAGAGGTTGGAGGGACATTGATGATTATTTCTTCTTTTAGGGAGAGACATTTGTACTGGGAAAACAACACAGAAAAATACAACAAATAACTTACCATCTCTCTTGCTCTATTAGGAAAATGCGATGATAAATTCTCAGTTACCAGAGAGGAACGGAGCACCGGGGGATGACAGGTGCTAGATTGGGCTGGAAATAGCTATACATCAGATGAAATACACTGGATTTAAGGCCTGGGAAGCAACACTCCACCAGTGTTGTGAGATGTCTTGTTCTTTTTATTTTCACAAGAGGGCACGGCCTCTTCAGGTCTCCAAGTTATACTTCTAGTCTCTCTTGCTAATCACTGTCAAAAGGCAAGCACCATTTAGATATCTGTTTTGGAAAGCTATAGTATAAAACAGACAACCAGTGTCTAGATAGCTAAAGTGAAGTGCATTAACTGTGAGGTTTGTTGAATGAGAGGACAAAGGAATGTTTCCACCTCCTAAACCACTCCTGTGTATTGGCCATGAGTACTGGAACAAAGGTGAGATGTTAGCAAACGCTAAAAAAGCTCAGTGACAGAAGTATAGCAGGACATTTCTCAGTTTCATCTTTCCTCCTATTCAAATGCACAGTAGACATGACCAGTCTTCAAATGTCAAACTTTCCCACTCTCTAAATGTCCCCACCTGTACATGTACAACAGCTGTAATTAAAGCAGGTTTGTGAACAACTAGCAACTCAAGCACAGCAAGGATGTGTCTCAGAGATGTGCTTTATAATTGTAGATAAAAGGGTACAATTTGGTGGAATAAGTGAAACCTATTAAGGCCTTCAAACTACAAAGATGACTACAACAAGAACAGTGCCAGAGTTTTGTGTTCACAGGGGAGTCTCATGTTCTTACTTGGGACGCCAGCCACAGTGTACTGAAAGCAGAAATACAGTAACACTCACAAACACACACAGGCTTCCCTGAATCTCAGCTCCAGGTTACATGCAGTTAACGTGAGGAAGTGCTCTGCCAATTTTGTACTGCCTTTGTCCAGGGCCATTCTGATTTTTCTCCAACACAGCTGAGCTCACTGGATGAACAAGCAACAACAACTAAATGCTCCATTCTGTCAGGAGTGACTAACACCAGTGGGGATTACTAGATTACTCTGAGAATAAATAAGATTACATGAAGTATCACGGAATTTTAGGTGTCCCTCGAGTCTCGGTGGCATTCTTCCTTTGAATAGCAATGGCCTGGCAGGAAGCTAGCAAAGACTAGGACGGTTTTGGAGAGAAATTTCACTTCATAAGTGTTGGAGTCTCTGTGAAAAGGAAAGTAATAGGAAAATGGGGAGAAAGCCTTAGACTGTTATCAGGCCAAATCTGCCATACTGTACTGTGCATTTCTATTAGAAAATTACTTGGTACGCAGCCAGTGTTAGCATATATTTGCTCCGTTCTGCACTTTGGCCTGAGTTAATGCTTTCTCCTCTCCCTCTCTTCTTTTCCAGTATCTTTGGCCAGAACGTCTGGTGCAGTGCAGCAGCTATGTATTATATCACAGCTACAATTTGTCTGCTCTAGGGGACCTTAGTGTGCAGGTATTTTGCCTGCTCAGCTGCGACCCTCATGCTGAACCTTCCTTTCTACCAGCATAGAATGGAAAAGGAGAAACCTATTTTGGGCTAAGTTTCTTGACCATTCAAGGCTCTACAATATTGCCATCTTCAAGATATGGAAAGTCAGTCAATCACATGCTGAATGAGGTTGTCTTAAAAATTATTGTATGCTTTTAGCTAAGCTCGAAAAGGAAGTGAAACTAGCATCCACCTGCCTTTTTGTCTGTCGCTCTCTCAGTATCCTTCCCTGTAGCTGCTGAAGTTGTTAGCCAATTGCAACAAAATTTGACGGAAGAGTAAGGTCTCAAAGGAAATATTGTCATGAGCATAGACAGCTGAACAGACACAAATTAGTGCCTCCCCTAACAGAAATCCTGCAGCCCAAATTCAACAATTATCTGTTTGGCCTAGCGGTGACTCAGCCAGCAAACACACACTGACCACACAAACAGCATGGGTGCAACCTGGAACCGCCCTCATCCCTGGGGTCTTCCTGCTGGGCTGGACCAGAAGAGGACATTGAGGAGCTGCAAAGGAGATACGGACACAGTGGGGAACTGGCTGAATTGCAGGAAGGCAGGATATTTCCATTCAAGGTAACTCCAAGAGGAGGGACAGCATCTGAAGAGAGTAAGAAGGACATATAACCATGGAAACGATGATCTCTTAATGTTGATTGTTGAAACAGTTAATGCCAGCAGTCCTTCAAACTGCTGGGTGATGGACAGGCAAAGGTTGAGTTAGAAGTATCAGAAGACAGGCTATACAAAACATCATTTTGTTCTGTGAACAATGGCATTAAGAAAACCTCTTGGTTTGTTTTTCTTTTGGCCATACAGTTAAGACTTACAGCCTTCCACTTGGATATATTTACAATTTTCTATTTAAAAATATCATGCTTGAGTGCAAAGAGCAAAGTGATCTAGTATTTATTTATAGTGTAAAAATAAATAGTGTAAAACTTTGAAATAAAACAGGAATTTCAAAGCTAGATTTAAGAGCCATGCTTGGAAGTGATAAATTCAGATTAACGGTTTAGGAAGTGTTATTTTCCTGACATTTGAGAACTGTCCATGTTTGACAGAAATCAAAGACAATAAGCTCAAACATCTCACCTAATTAAATAGGCAATTAAAACAAATACAACAGGCAGATCATCTTCTCTAAGTATTACACTAAAAATATAAGCATTTCTTAAACTTATAGTTTTGTAATTTTCATGAAGCTTTTTCTTCATCTATTGGCATTTGTCTTTCTCTTTTTCCAGTGGAAAACATTATTTTCCTAATAAAGTGGCAAGGATTCTTCATTGATTAACCAGAAACTCATGATGCAGGTATTAGACATGTCTGACCTAGCCAGAAATAAACTAGCACAATCAATAGGGCACCTATATTTCTTACTTGGAAGGCAATTTGTTTACTATGCACCATTTTCCTTAGAAAAATATCCTAATGACGTCTTATGTTGACTTTAAAAGTTGAGCTTCATTAATCATTCCTTCATTCTGCTTCAATCTTTATGCTGGTATTTTGATGAGCTGAGAATAGCACCTATATTTGAGATGAGGGAGTGGAAAAGTACTGCTATGATTACTAACTAGCATTTGCCTAGCACTTTTTGACTAAAGGGTTGGAGAATGAATGAGAAGAACCATGATGTGACATGTCTAAGATCCCAAAATCAGGTAGTGGCACTCCTGGAAATAGAACTCAGTAGCACTATCCCAGACCTTCTGCTTTTCTCTTAAAATTATCTTGCCTTACACAGGTGAATACTTTAACAGTCACAGAATGGAAATGCCAATGGATATGACACTTTTAGAATTGCAGAATTCCCGTGCATACAGTAAATTCCAAAAGTACAGTAGAGATAAATCTCTGGGGCTCGTCTGTAGACATATGAGCCAACTATTGCAAAACACAGAACTAGACCTGCAAAATTCAGATATATTCATATCTCAGGGCTCAGGGGAGTCAATTCTTGCAAAATAATTATGCCTACTTTATGATTCATTGGTTGCTCTCTGGCACCATGCTTTTTTGCTTCTTCGGGAGACAGGAACATAAATATTCCAGGAATATGTTGTAACTAGATGTAAGTGAATCAACACTTCAGAAAAACATTAGCAATAATTCTTTTCTTAAGGGGAAATCTTCCTCTGCTAATTTAAAACAACAGGTAAGGCTGTCCACATCTTCACCCTTTTCCACTCACCAAACCAGCTTATTAGAGGACAAGACCCCATGAAGAAGCTGCTTTTAAATGTTCCCTACAAAACTGTGACTTCTCCTACTGATTCAGCAGGACTCAGGACTGCTGAGAAAAAAGCAAAAGCCACCACAGTCCAAACAGTCTACCATGGAGGAAGAAGTTCCCACATACAACTGATGCCTTACTCACATCACCAAGATAAATCAGTTGCAAGTCCAAGACCACTGCCTGCAGCTTTTGAAAGGAGGAACAGCACATATAAACCTTTACATTTAGGTGTGCAGGAGCAATTATCTTCTACCATGTCGACTCACTTAATCTGATGCAGTGCTAGCACACATATAGTCCAGTTCTGCTGAGAGAGCCCGCTTCTAGATAATACACCACCATGATGAGACACTGGCATTCATGGGGAAGAAGAAACAGAAGGGATCCACAAATATCTTTTCCCTTACTATTCCAGACATCCATACCACCAGTGAGATGAAAGAGAATTTCATCGTTTATATCTGACCTCACAATTAGTTCATATTTGATTCTGAACATGAAAACTAAGGAAGACAATAATGTCAGAGAATAAAGCCAGCCATACAATGTACATTTTTATGCCTAAAAGTTGTGCAAGATTCTTCTTGTTTCATAATTCAGCAGATAACACCTTAAGAAGCAGCTCCTGGCAAGTCATTGCGTGTTTAAAAACAACCATTTATCACTTATCCTGTTTTCTTTTTTTTTTCCTGGACACTTGATGGCTTTTCATATGGAGAAAAATTTGAATGATTTATGAGCATGGTCAGAAAACTAGCCATACAAAAATAGCATTTCCTTACTCTAAAATAGATTTTTACCCTGTGTGCACTCCAAAACTGACCTGCTTGCTTCCTAACTAAAAAACTAAAATTCTCACTTCTGCTTCTCTTGGGGCTGCATCACCAGTGCAATCACACAGAGTGACCTTTCTGCCACCTGCACACTGAAAAAATTGTTAGCTAGGTGCCATTTGCACAACATGTGTTCGTGTTGATTGTGAAAGTGGTTAGGTGATAAGCTTAGCTGGCTTTTCAGATCTCTGACTGAATATTTCCTCTGCTACTTACAATGCCCATCTTCCTCTTTTTGCACTGCCAGCTACCAAACAGCCATCTGTAAATTCCTGAGTTTTCCTAGTGAATATTGAGGTGACTTGAGGGGAAGAATTCAATCTATAGTTCCAGCTGTCTAAAACAAATCAGTTTCAAGTCACAAGTACAACATTACCACTCCTTGCACAAACAAATTGTGAGGAGTTTGGCCCTGACTCACAGAAGAAAATAATTCAGATACCCAGATTCATGGGTATTAGATACCTAGGGAAGAGCCTCTAAAATAAATTAAAAGTACAACAGCTTTTCTACAAGCAGACTTGTGACTCTGCAAGTGAAGCCGTAGTGTCAAATTATGTTGGGTTACAGGACATGGCCAGCAAAAATAGCCCCAAAGCACAGAGAAATCTGCCAGTCACAGAAGCTTCACAGGACACTTCGTCCTCATCAGTAGCTTCTGAATATGTTCAACTGCTTAAACTATTATATTTGGAGAAGTAAACTGGCTTAGAGATCAGCCAATTTTGCGCTTCAGCACTTTGAATTTTATATGCATAAAAAATGCTTAAAAGCTATAGGAAAGCTGTAAGTCACTTTGCCCATATAGCCATGAAACCTTAAGGAGCTCAGGAGGGTAAAGCGCTATCAATCCTTGCTAGCTTAAGCCCCCAAGCACAGAGGACCCAGAAAATAGCTTTTCTGGGCTTGAGGCAGCCAGGATGTCCCTGATGCTACTGAATTCTTCAAATGCTATAGCTGCAGAAACAAAGTTGGTTGAAACAATCACCCCAGCAAATGCCTTTAAACACTTTATCATTAATACAAGTGCTGAGTGATACACCATAAGCTCCTTGAAAATACTACCCCCCCGCCGCACGTTTCCTAAAAGGTAGCAGAATCAGATCCTTCTAGACACTTGATGGCAAATGTAGCTTTCCATTTCCATCACGTTTCCTATGAAAGTTAATACAAAAATTCACTGCAAACATGCTTTTCCTGTGGCTGTCACACAGAAGTTTCCTAAGCCATCTTCTCAGACATTGGTAGTAATAGAAATGCATTTTTATGCATTTCATATGCATTTTACACATAAAAACTTCATTTCACGTCCAGAATTACGTCTACTATCTTTTAAAATTACGTTCTGTACAAAATGTTCAATGTCAGCATGGCATAATGTGGTTACACAGCACTATAAGCAGAGGAAGATTACCTCCAAGCTGCCACACAGAGCATATCTGCACCTCTGCCTGGACAGTGAGATACAACCATTATCCAAAATGTGCAGACTTTTACTGGGGACAAACAAAAAGTGGTATAACAGCACTCAGGCAAGCTACCCTAAGCATCTCCTGGACTAGCCCATGCTTCCAACCCTGCCTCCAGCCCTGTCTACAAACTTCTGAAGAGGTAATCCTCTGCTGTAAATTTTCTTAACCAACTATAAAGTTAATTTTGAAGGCTGAGGGCATTTTATTGTAACATTATGTTGATGTGTTTTTCATTCATACAGAACACCACAGTTTTAACTGCAAAGCTTTATTCTTAGTAAGAGTTTTCAAGCTGATTAATAGTTACACTATTTTAAGCACGGATTTTATCCTACAGTGCTTGTGTTTTTTCAGTGCCTAGTGCAGCGTGTGCAGTTTCTTTGGCTTGAAAGTCCTGAGATAACATAAATAGTCACTAACAACTAGCTGTATCATGGATAAGGAGTCCTTTTATTGCTGTTATTTGAAAAGATCTTTCAAGCACATCTGTGAGTCAGAATTAATGCATACCTAAGGCTATCCAGTAAAATTGCAGAAAAATATTAGGTGGGCATGAAGAAACAACGTAGGCTGCAGATGCACCACAGGTTGTGAGTTCCTCATCCCCCCAACAATTAACAAGGCAAAGAAAGTGAGCAGAAACAGGGATCAAAATAGCTTTCTTTTTCTATAGATTTAAGGCTCTTTTTTTAACCTATTTTATATGTATGCATCTCTGTTTTTTGTCACCTACAAGAGTACATTCTTCTCAAGTGTTTCTTCTGTTTCACTATCACATTGAAAAATATCGCTGTGAAATTATAAGATTCAGCATGAAATTTTCCAAAAGTTATGCAGGCAGGTAAGCACACACACTCTTACATTGGAGAGTTATATTTACCAGGTGTAAGCTGCTTGTAATAGATCTTGAACTGTACGAATTTGCGTGTGTGAAACTGTGCAACACACAGGATTCATCTTAATCGCTTTATATAGTCATAGTTTTTAACATCAGGAAGCAGAAATACAGAGTGAATGCAGTGAGTATTTTAGGGCATTTATTTCCATGTGAACCTCTACTATAATTCCATATTAAATGTTAAAAAAGCAGGCATCCGGGAAAACTCCCCATTCTTCTTTTAAACCGCACCAACACAATGCAGCATTCCTGTCTTGAACGATGAAAGGCAAAGTCAGCACAGAAAGGAGCTACTTGCTCCTTGTATTCTATCAATATTTAAGAACCTTGTTCCAGTATAAATTCCCCACTGTGCATGCTCTTTTACAGAAAACCAACACAAAGAAGGAGGTCTCGACAGCCTCTGATCTCTGGGATGAAAAATATTACAGACAATCACAGTGGTAAGCAACAGATCAGAGGACAAGGCAACAGGTATTTATTCTGGTCTTACTGACAGAGCATGGTGGCAGCTCCTGCCAGCCGTAAGTGATACAGCTATGGTACCTCAACAGCAAGCGAACCCTCACAGTAATTCAGCTGGCAGCATTTATAAGTCTGGTCTCTCTTCCCACACAAACACCATTCAAAGCTTTGAGGTAGGAATTACTTAAAAGTAAATTATTTGCTATTAAACAGCTATATAATAGCAAATTATATTGTTTAGAAATCCTGTTCATAGCAAGGGACACGAATGTCCTCAGGACAAAGCAGCCAGCAGAGAGATCCGCCAGAGTCCAGCAGCCGAGGCAGCAGCGCCGCCTCGGGGACAGAGAGTGAGAGGAAGATGAAAGGAGCCACACAGGAAGGTCAGGTGGAGAATAACATACGTATTATTACACTTCCAGCCTTGCTGTGCACAGTGACTTGAAGGCACTCTTCCTCAAACACATTTTAAGGGAAGAAGAAAAATACAGTCCCACAGCCTGTCCTGAAGAGTTATCCATTGCTGTGCACATCTGCAGTACTGCACACAGGCTTTTCTTCCTTCCTGGCATGCTGCAGCAGGATACGTGCTGCTGCATAAATATAAGTACACCTTTATTTGCCTTTGTTCCCTCAGCAAATTGAAAGTATTGTAGAGAGAGAATGCATTCATTTTCTCCAAAAATCTCATCAGTTTACATAGTACTCCAAACATATTTGTTTATAACTGCACATACCATACAAAGCCTAAGCCGTCAAACTGAAAATAAGAATAGCATGCTTCCAAAGGTCTTTTTGATAAGATAAAATGCTCTTCCAGTGTTTTATCAACACTGCCAGCTCCAAATAGCTCAACCTTATCTTTTAGATGAAATCTAAAATTTACCTGTCTATAATTAAAGTGAAAGGGCTGGCAAAGAACTATATTTTAGATCTGAATGCTGACGTCCAAACTGGCACATGGCCAAATAATATGAAGCATGATCTAAACCCATAAGTAAACAGTCCAGCACAGAAACAATGCAAGGAAACAGCTTCCTTCAGATGTTGCACAAAGCAGATGTCCCAGCTGACCAATAACTGCTTGAAGCCTCCAAAGAAACTGTGCATACCATTTTGTGACATTAGCACATGCTACCATGGTATCCAGCCCTTTGTTTGCAAGAAGTACACTCTCGGAGCAGATTGTCAATGACAATGACTATTTTCTGTTATTTTAGCAGCATTAACTGCAGTTATTGGCATCAGTGGATATCAGACTTTATCCAGCAATGTTGCTTGTATTCGGAGCCCTAATTTAGGTCATGTCACTGAGATTAGGAAACACATTTTTATTTTACACCGTCTCTGCTGTGTGTCAAGATTCTTGTTTCACTCAGATATTTTAGGGATTTTTGGAGCCTTGTAGCACTGCGCATTTAATCACAGTCTCCTGCCATGACTCTCGTGAACGATTTGTCCAAACATTAAAAAGAGGATTATGGTTTATGGAATCAGAAGAGGGCACTCAGCAAAAGAAACTGGCCAGCTTCTTGTTTACACACTGAATTGCTCCAAACAGCAGTACTGGCCAAGTACCATCTGTTTTAGGTTTTTGCATGAAACATTGATTTTCAAGTAGACCTTCAAACTTCAGACCTTTGAGGGTTCACTTATAAGCTGCAAGTGAAACCAGCTGTCAGTAGGCAACATGCTGTCCTGGGTGACTGCATGCAGTAGCAGACTTCCACTGACACCACAGCCTGCTCCTCTCCTCTGACAATTGACTCATGTTGACACAGAAACATTTAAAGTCTCCCAGCCTGGAAAAGGCATATCGATTAGCTGTGCGTGGAAGCCACATCCTATTTTAGCCAACCTGTTAGGGATTCTCTTTTATTACCATTCAGTACTACTTTTCTTTATTCTGTTTATTCCTTAGCTGTTTTATTACCAATACTGAGGTATTAATCTAGTCACATCTACAAACACTAATTTTCACGTGCAAGTAGAGCAAGAAACAACTTGCTACTCACTTGAGCTGACTCCAGCCATGACAGTTCAGAGGGTCAAGAAACAGAGCCATAACAGAAAAGAAAAAAACAGCCAGGGACAATATGAAACATAGTATCCAGCTCAAGAGAGTTATTCTCCCATTTGAATGAATATTTGTTAGTCTAAAACACTGGCCTCAGTCCTGCTAACATCCTGCATGTATTTAACTTGATGAACTTTGAGTAATCCTATCGTAGTACATAAAGTTAAGCATGTATTTAACATTTTTCTGATCACTTAAACATAAAAATAAATTAGTATTGGCTGCGTTAATTAGCTCTGCTGAGGATTGTAATCCATTAAATACCGCACACACACTGGAATCAAGGAAGTAAGGGTTTTTATGCAGCTAAGCATATTTTCAGAGTAATATACGGAGAGATGCATCATGGGAAAAGTGCAGCTCAATCCGTAAGGAGAGCAGACAGTGGAGCAGACACATGCAGGAACAATAAAAAGGAGGGAAGGTGAGGATGGAAAGTTGCACATGAGATCTAAGCATGGAAAATTTTATGGGTTCTTTTGCTGAGCACTACACACATGCCGTGGATGTAATAACAAACATTAAGCGTTTCTATATCATTCTTCCCCATTACATACTGGACCCTTTTGGTTTAAAAAATAAAGCTAAAGGCCAACATCATTATCTCCATTTTACAGATGAGGAAAGAGAGGCACAGCAGAGTGGTCAGGCGCACCTGAAGTGGCTGCCAGGGGAAGTGCATGTCCCCTCTATCATCTGTTTGAAATCAGGCTACTTTCATTTAGATGCCAGGTACGTAGACTTTCACTGTGATAGTAAACTAAGGAAAAGATCTAGGATGCTAAGCAGTACAATTACGCAGTAGGAGCAAATCATGGGATGGGAAAAGAAACATCCTCAGGAATGTATAACAGGTATCCAATAGGCTGGGAAAAAAAGGAAAAATTAAGCTGAATATCCTGGAAAAGGTAACTTAACAAGCCTATCTGACTTAGGGCACTTTCCATAAAAAATATCTTTTTGTGGACAAGGTATGTGGACATATCGTTGTGAACAAGACAAGACACCCTTTGTGAGGAATAATATTCATGGCAAAGCAGAACATAATACAAAGTAATGGTTATTTGTATATTTAGTGGTCATGAGTCTGTCATTTCTAAGAAGGTCTGCAGCTGTAATTCCTGTGTAACCTGGAAGAAGTCCTCAGTTGCTGCATACCAATCTGTTTTATTCCTTCTGTGCTTGCATTTACTTTCCATGACCTATTAAGCCTTATAAAAAGCATTTCACTGAAATGACACGATTAGTTATTTCTTGTTTAAGAGCTGGTGGTCCGGAATGGGTTTTCTGATTACAGTGATTTTATAATATTGGACCTTCTAGAAGGATAACCCTTGCGTAACTAGTCTGTCATACACTACAGTTTCTATCATCGGTCTCAGAACCAAAGAGTCATTTAAAGTCAACCCAGGAAGGAAGGATAGAAGAAAGTCAGGGGTCAGTTACGTACAACTGTACTATTTAGATAGCCTTATGTTATGTAAAACTCAGTAAAAGGTATTTGTTCTGCTTACAATAGGTAAGTTAATATCCTTTCAGCAAGTTAATACCCCTTCCTTACTTGGATGTTTGGATACTCAGCTTGGACGCTGTCTGACAGACCTGTAGCTGGAGCTCGCTCACCCAGCACGGGAATCCCACTCTGGTCTGTCCTTCGGTTCAACCTTCTCATACGCTGCAAGCTGTGTCTGATAGGCTATATATAGTTATATCTGCCTTATTTTTCCAGTTATTTCCCCTTATTTCTATCCTCTCTTCCTCAGCAGCCACCTGTTTTACACAAACTAAGCATTATACTATACCTCATCCAAAAAAAAGGTTTGGGGACTTTTTTATAATTAAAAAATGGCATGACATATATTCAGTCAAAATAAAGGCCTATGATGTCTTTGGAAAAAAAGTATAGCTTTACTGGTGGCTTCTGTTGAAATGCTTCCAGCAGGGATAAATGTCTAAATGTATTTTGCCACACATATAGAGGAACATTAATCCCTCCTAATTGGAAAATATGAGTTGAAGCTTAGGGGCTGCACACTATGCAAACCATGGGGCTTGTGCAGTACAGCCTTGGTAGCACATGTGGCCCCACTGCAGGCACACCTTTTATTCTAATTACCATTGAGCACTCCCAGGCAAAAAACAGAGATCATTTTCAAATGAACATACAAATTTTCCGCTAAAGCTCATTTATAATTAGTATATAACAAGAGCAATTTTTTTTCTCCTAGGTTCTCTCTGATTTGCATTGTGAGATGAAGCATTTTTCCATGTAAATTAACTTAACCTTCCCTGAAATATCCTCCCATTGACACTGCACGATAGAGCTTCCTTCTCAAATTAAGTTTGAAAAATTAAAAATAAAAAATGTTTAAACAGGGATAATCAACAGGCAAGTAAGTAAGCAAAGCGCAGCTAAATTGTGGAACTAAATCCCCAGAAAGCTTTCTTGCTCACGTTTTCCCAATGCCTTCTGTGGTTTTCATCTTTGTACACCCACTCTTCAGCCCTAATTGTCAGGGCCACATTTTTACTCCCCAAAGGGAAGAACTGTAAATATGCCTTGGAAAAGAGCAGCATCACCCAACACTCTTCTGACGGCACAACAAGCTCTACCCATAGCAAGTTACTCACTTTGGTTTCCCCCTTCTGGGAAAAAGGGTGGTGGTGTTGGGTGGAGGAGGAGAGAAGGGAAGAGAGAGGAGGCTCTGTCACTTGCACTGCCACATGGCATTTGAACATGCGCTTCCCTAGTAAGTGATAATGGAGGTGGACCCTGAAGCCCTTTAATTCATTTCTCCATCCCATTCAGAAAGTCTGTACAGAATCCAGCCTTTAGGTGCTATCACAGTACTAATAGTGCCTTCCTGACAATTAAAATATGGAACAATATTAAACCATTTTGGTTCAGGTACTATAACATTTACTCACTACATATTCCTGAAACAAGTTATTTCTTAAAGTAATTGAAACCTTCTCAAAAAAGCAGAGATTCCAAGCCGACCTCTTTGAGCAGCCTGTTCATTTTCATATAAATTCCCCTCTCAGCTTGACAGGCAATGTGAATTTCTTTTTCTCCCCCCTCTTGTAACCTAACTACCTTAATAAAGATTTTCATATACATCAGATAACTCACATGCCCAGGTTCTTCAAGGACATAGGAGCTGTGCAATACAGTACGAGATTCTCAGTGGGACTACACACATGCATTTATAGCTTCCTCCAAACAGGAATCGTTTCATAAAACAGGCACTAGTAACATAGGTAAGAAGTGAGACTGCGGTGTTTCTGTGCTGCTCAATCTGCATGTGAGAGTCTGGCAAATTACTGTCTAAGACCATTAGTTTGAAATACCAGAATTATTCCCTTATCTCTGCCAATAACTATTTTCTTGCTTCTATAGCAATTTCATAAAATATGGGGTATGTGCGTGGCATACAGTTTGCAAGAAAGAAAATGAAAAAGGTTATTGTCTGCCAAAATTACAGCCCTTCAGGGGCTTACAATTTTGGGCACTGAATCTGGAAATGGCCCCTAAAACGATCAGATTGCATCTTCCCTGTAGTGTAAAACTACTATTTCTTGGTAGAAAAAATCAGTAGATATTTCATATCCTTATTGCGTATGTAGGGTGGAGCTCTGTTAGTGTGGACATACAGGGCTAATAAAAATCCTTTAGTATGAAAGACATGTATGATTAATTAGCCTCTCTAGCATAGTCTTTGTTGCTCAATTTCAAAAGCACAGCATTTCGTAGGGAATGGGTGACTAGCTGCAAATATTGTAAATGTGTGCTGGGGGAATATTTGAACATTTATTCAAATCTATCTTAAGATTTTATACTGCCAGCCATCTCTGTACTGTATGAGCACAAAGTTCGCAAAAGACAATATTCATTTGACTATGTTAGCAATTCTTTCCAAGTTCCTTTCCCATAAAGATGAGGTACTCTAATTTCACTCATGTAAAAACTTGTAAAAAGCCAACATTTAGCTTAAACTAGCTAAAGGAATGTGTCAACTGCCAGCTGTTAATTTTATACTGGCTACCAATTTTTGCAGTCGGCACAGCCCTGGGTATTTGTATGACTTATTCTGTGGTATCAGGTTTCCCAAATAGCTAAAATAGTGAAAACGGAATATTAGTTTTGTTCATATTTATTTTTTGTGCTTTTTTAAAATTATGTATCTGTAAGTTTGCTTATTAGGAACTAATCAACAAAACCATTTACATAGCTAGCGACCAGAAATAATATAAAAAACCTCAGAGGACACTTTGTACAGTTCTTGAGTCCTGGCTGGATAATTTTTACCACAACCAACCCACCCCAAAACTGCATATCAGTTCTCATTTACAGTGAGTTTAATAATGTTTAACTCCCAAGTTATTAAACTGACAGAAAAATTATATGACTTAAGAGATCACTTACAAGGCTCAAGTAGCAGTTTCCACATATGAAGCAATAAAATGAATGCTCATATTGAATCATTCAGGAAAAATCAATAGCTTTGGTAAATGTGTAAAAACCATTTCAAAATAGAAATCTGAAAGCAATTTAGATGGGTTTCAGTTGCCTCAGCACAGAAATCTAGTGTCATTTTAGACAGCCCCAGCAGTATGAGACATCCATGGTGGGTTGGCAGATATAATCCAGGATCTAGAGGAGACTTGTGTCCTTCTGGGAGAAGCCAGTGGGAACGTCCCTTAAGAATCTAAACTAGCAGTAAGTGTCTTGTGTTAAGGCAGCTGCACCCCAACCTCATCGTCTTAGATGACAAGCAATGACAAAAAAATGCCAGTTTCTCAAACTGCTAGTAAGAAAGAATTAATCCTTGCTATATTTAAAATCCTTGCTATATTAACTTGGCAAATTCTAAATAAAAGAAAAGTAAAAAGTAAGGTAGCTCTTTTTGCTGCTATTAAAACTGCAGTACTATAAGGACAATGCTTTCTTTGCAATCCTTATCCATATTAACTGTTCAGCTCTCTTTTACCATTACCTGAAATAGAATTGTACCTGAACTACTCAGACTACAAGTTGAAAGGATATAATGTGTTAAATAGTCACATTTTTAGAAGCTAATCTAAAAAATTTGTATGCACATCAAATTTCTGAAGTACATTTTTCTTAACGCTTCAATATATGCAGACATCTGAAATTATTCTTCACAAGATCCTTTCAGGTTATTGCATTAGATCATGTTTTTCCTTTATGCAAAATTAGTTATCACTTCTGAAGTGCATTTTCTAATAGATTGAAGATTGACAGGTTTTATACTGTAGAGAGTACAGACCACTGACTACAGGACATGTGAGACCATAAGAGACCAGTGACCCAATATATGGTGTATGATGCAAAGATCTATGTGGTCCATATGCCTTTCCATTGGCGTGTTCTGGAAAGCAAAAAGAGATTAAGAAGACTTGTTAGAGGATCTTTCAGAATCCTGCAAACTGTTTAAAACATTAAGCAATAAAGCTCAGGAGAAGAATTACTATGGGAAGCCACTGTTTATAAAATGTTTTAGCTGGCAAGATGCCAAAGACTGGCACCCTTGTGTATGTTATTAAATGTGACAGATTAGTATATAATGTGATTAATGGTTTGTTTTGTTATAAATGTGAAGTGTAACTAGATGTGTGTAGGGGAAATTTTCCTCAACTGCAAATCTAGACCAAACAAAAACTCAAGTCAATTATGAAGTTATTCAAAGTTGTTGTTTTGATAGGTCCATTATCTGGAGTGGCAGAGCTCAGACCTGGATTGAACTCACCTCCCCCAAAATTTGGTGCATAGAGAACTTGAACTTGGTTTAGTTCATTCATCCCTGACTAAGAGGAATACTGCAGTGCTGATTTACAAAGAAAAAATACTACCCCTCATTCACAGTTACCACCATTAAAGAGCTGTATAGCATTGACTGACTGTTAATATTCCCTGCTCTTTCTCAGTAGGAAGCACTTTGCCAGCATCCTGTTGTCCCAAAATGGATTATACCTAAACAAAGAAGTGGTGCTATAAGAAAAGGGGCAGAGGGGAAGCAAGCCTTACAGTGGCTTTAAGTGTGGATGACCTGAAGAAGTGAGGGATTGTATGACGTATTCCATTTTGGGTTCTTCTCCAGCTCTCTCCCCTTTTTACGTCCCCAAATGATGAAGGACTTCTGTTTTCAGGTCAAGTGAGCAACTGGTCAGCTGCTGCAGATTTTGACAATCACTCGCTATGGGATTTCCTGCATCCAAGGCAGTGTACAGCATATCATGTTTTATAGCCTCCCCTAGATCCTGTCAACTGATACATCTTATTTTTCAGTCCCTTCATACTACTGGCCACCATAATATCCTGTGGAAAATGATAAAGTATTTTTAACAAATTTGTATTGCTGTTACAAAAGATATTCAGGAAAGTGAAAACTATAATTTGCTCTTGGAAGGATTTGGAAGCACTCTTATGATCTTGTTGTCCTGATTTAAATTCATTACTACCAAGCCAGGATCCTGTTAGCTATAAAGGGTTGTGGTTTTATTTTTTCATGTACTTATCATGACCTCATTTTGTAAAGTGCCAAGTGGATTTGTCCAGGCATTCATAACCCATCTTGGTGCAGAGGATGACAGCAGGGGGTGGTTTTGGGGTGGAGGGGTTACTTTCAGTACATTTGATTAGTTTAATGGCACATGATGTTCCATTTTATCTTTTCCTACTTTAAATATTTTAATTCATTCTGTGAAAAAAATCAGTTGCAATCTGTCAAGGGCTGCAATTATGTTTTAAAATGGGATGAAAATGTGTGTGTGTGTGTATGTATGTTTGTGAGTGAATGAGTAAGGGGAATCATTTACATAATATCTGATGGAAATAATAACTCTCAGATATAGTGTTTACATCACGTACTATTTCCCTTAGCTGAAATTTTTGGGGGAAAGTTTCCTTCCTTGCAGTGGAACTAAAAACTTAGAAATTGTAATTCTACACTTTTTAATCAACTATCAGACAGCAAATTCCGATATTTATTTTTTCCTTAAAAATGTATACCTCTGTCATCAGCTGTGATCTTTCAAGATCTCACAAATTGGAAAACTCTAGGGCAAACCCATGCTTATCACTAGTGGTAGATTTCTAGGTTAATGTTGCCTTAACTAGAACCGTGGGTTTTCTGAAGATTCAGCTATTAGACAACATACAAATTGGGAGCATATTTTCTAATGATGAATAAACTCATCAAATACTAAACTTTAGAGAAAAGGGGTAGAAAGTAGTTTGGAGAAGTATAAAGCAAGAAGAATATATGTTTAATGTTCTACAACTTGAATGTTTAAAAATAAATATTTTATTTCAGTAAGACCTAGAATACTGCATTTGAAAACCAAAATATGATTTTCAACTGTAATTTTTCTTTTCAAATCTGACATCTGTTTTAATAGTAAAAGACATGAACAAATTGATCATTTCAAGATCTAAAAGTTTTAGAAGTGACTTAAAATGAAAGTTCTTTTATTTTTCCCATTTTGTAAAAAGACTCCCCCAAAATCTGTTTTTGATCTGTGTTGAACATGATAGTACCAAAAATACATTTTTCCCCCATTTATGTGTATAAGAATTATTTCATAGGTGATAGGTAGGCAAACAGATGTCATTCTTTCCGTATGTCTTTCCAAATGTCGAAATAGGATGTAGGTCTTTCAACTCCAGAAAAGCATCAGCTCAGAAAAGAACACAAAGAGAAGTACAAAGTTAATTACTTATCCAAATACTTTTACTAATTTGCAGGTACCTTATATCTCACAAGAATCATCATGGTTTTTTTTACTCTACCTCCCGGCTTTCATTCCATTTCCAGTGATCATATTCAGAGTCTACCATATCACTTAGCCCTCATGTTCAAAGTACAGGCCTTGGCCGATCTTAAATAGGGTCCTCTACGTTAAAGATGTTGTGTCATGTCCCAACAGAGGTCAAATATAGTGCTTACAAAGCCCATTTGACCCGCGATTAATTTTGTCTTTAAGGAATACATAAGTAAATATTGTGAGGTGAATGGCATATTTTTTTCAGTTAGGCACACAACTTACCGCTGTAAGATGATTTGTGCTGCAGACTTCAGGCAAGCATTTTGAAAGGTAGTAGTATCTTATGGGACTCACTGCAGTTCTGCTGAAAAGGTTGTTCAATATTCTGAGTAGCCTACCCTGCCTTTTCTTCAGCTCAAAAATTCACCACTTCAGTCTATGTTAAAATAATTTTTGCAATAGTAATCAGCAGCCACTGCAGAAAATGAGTTTTATCATTAAATAATCACACCCTTGAGGGGCTGCAGGCACACAGCTGGCTCTCAGCTGGCTTTATACAGCTGAAATGTAACTATTGCAGAGAAACCGCACCTCTTGTCTTTGAGCATAAAATAAGACTAAAACTGAAACATTATTTTTGCATTTATATGCACAATTGTATTCACATACTCATCAAAGATGGCTCAGGGTAGTCATACCACTGTGCAATCACATCATGTCAGCACGTAAGAACTAGTTAATGTATATTAGAAAATAGTTGCTTTTCTCTCTTTGGTGGCAAGAGAAACAATGCTGCCAGCAATATTATGCAGAACACAGTTGAACAAAATGTGCCCCTTTTATATCAGGCTTCACTACCCAACAGAGCACAACATATCACACCTTGCATTTTGCCCCAAAATGAAAGATATACCTATTGGCACCTGTATTTGGCACAACTAGGAAACCGCAGTGCCCAGGCAGGCAGGAGGCTTCCCAGTGCCTCCCCCTGAAGCCAAAATGGAGAGCAAGAAATTGCTATAACGGAGAAACTCTGCTGCCTTTGTAGAGCTATATGATAACTCTGGAGGAAGCTCAGAGCTTCCCTCTCTTCCGGGCCATACCATTAGTTCAAGAAGCCTCTTTCCTATGTGCTGAAACACAATTTGTTTTGTTCTCATTACAGCCAGCTTGTGGTTCCTCAGCCCTGTAGGAACGGGATTTGTGTAGGGTGGGAAAGGTCAGTGGTGTAGGGCTGGGAAAAGTCTTTGGGGAGTTCATCCTCTCTCCCCTCTCCCTGTCCTACCACACTCCTTGACTCCTTCCCTTCTCCTGCTTTCCCCAGAAGCATGGGGTTCCCCATCTGCCCAAACCATCCTCCCTCCCATAATCCACAGATCGTCCCCTCCCTGCATACAGGCACCTCTCTCTAACAAATCCTCCATCCTGCAAGAAACCTCCTCCTATCTCTTCCCCCTGCAGCAGGTCTCCATTCGCCTGCATCTCTCCAGCTACAAGGATGGAGGATAAAGGTCATGCTTCCAATAGCAAGAGCAGAAGTGCCTGCTGTCAGGCTAGAAAAGCCTCTCACCGGCTCCTCAGATATCAGCTAAGTGGGCAGCCTGTTACCTCCTGCGAGCTGTTGCTGTGCACAGCTGCCCACTTTGCTGTAGGGATGTTCTGGCTGTCCTGAGGAACCCTATTGATCACTGGGTTTGAACACAGCCTGGTGCAGGGCCCTGAGGTGAGGGGTAAGGAAGAGGACAGGTAACTGTTACTGCCTGCTTAGCCATTCTAGCCTTAGCTAAAGTTTCTGGAAGATTTATCCACCTGAGTATGCCCTGAGAGCGTCCCCAGAAATTCATATTCCAGAAGCAAATAGACAAAGGGAGAGTTCTGGTTAACATTCCAAATGGTAACACTGATCCAAGGGATTTATGCAGTTCGGCTGTAAGTTCTGTTCAGCACACTGAACTCTATCTTTCCCAATATAGAAGTACACACTGTTGTTAATAATAAGGCTGTTCTGAAATTGCAATAAGGCCACTGAAGGGAATTTGATTTATCAAGAGATAATAATCTCCTGGAGGGGAATAAAGGCACCTGACTGCCTTCTGCAGTCAAAATTTAATATTAGCATTAATAACAAACCCCCCTACCTTCCCTAATGGTTACTTAATAATTTAATTATCCAGATAATCCTCACATACAGTTTATGTTTTTACCTCTAACTGGATACCTAATAGAGCTCACATTACTGTTTATCATACACATCCAGAAGCAGTACTCTCTTCACGCTGAAAAGTTCCTGCAGAGACACAGTGCCCTACTGTGGAATTTGCTTAACTGTGGAAATAATGTCACACCAAAATGGCTTTGATCAAGAAGCACTGTCTAGCAACTCATTAAAGTTGAGTTCAGCAAGATACTTACACTCATGCCCAATTGCTAAGCCTTTGAAAAGTTCCATGGAGGCTCCCCTAACTAGTAAATGAAGATTAATCTGGTGCTTCAAAGATACACTCATAGCTGTTAATTGCTGATTCAGGGCTTTGTTTATTTAAGATTTTGCATTTTGGATGAGTAGCAGTATGTGTTGCCGTTAGCAGGCAGTTCTGCTCTGACTGCGCCTGGGTGAAGTGAAGACCTGCAGGTGTTCCTGATGACATTGATAGAGATCTTCATGCTTTGCCGTTAAAAATCAAACAAATTCCTAATGACAGCACTCAGAGCCTGATCCACTGAGATGATATTATCCTTTCTGATAGTGTGCCAAAATGTAACCCCCTCAAGAGAAACAGGAGCCAGAAGCGAAGGAGTGCAGAACGGATGGAACAAAGCAGTTGTACTCCAAAATTTCCCAAGTCAACATAAAGATTACTTACAAACAGATCATTTGGCTACAATTTTGGCAGTCATGATTCTACAACAGCCTGTTTTTTACAACGTAAATAGTTTATTTGCTTCATCTCCTTCATTACCATATAACTTTTTTTTCTTTTGGGAAGAGTTTTGGCCATTATCTCCAAACCGAAGAATGCATTTGGACAATATCAATTTGCATGCTAATAATATTGCTTTCAATTGCACCTATGCTAACACAGGAGACCAGGTTATAGCCAATTCCCATTTCTTCTCTCTTAAGACACTTTAAGAGTGATAGTTAATTCTAAAGATTATGGAATCTCT
The DNA here is from genome assembly GCF_040807025.1 of Struthio camelus. Lineage (NCBI taxonomy): Eukaryota > Metazoa > Chordata > Aves > Struthioniformes > Struthionidae > Struthio > Struthio camelus. The sequence continues at coordinate 134,574,087 of NC_090942.1, forward strand.
TCTCATTTCCTCATCTCAGGATGCCAAAATCTTTATTACCTAACTGCTTCAACTCATATTAAAAACTATTCAAAACCTTAGAGACTCCTTGCACACCCTCATGAAACTTGAATCCGGCAAATTTGTGCTTGCTTTAGGCATAGCATATGCTTCATGTTTATTCATGCAAGCTTTTAATACCTTTGTATCCTCTTTAATGCTGCTGACATGTTAAGAATAATCCAAACTGCTGGCAACATTGGATAGGTATCTTTCTTTGGGTGTGGCATGCATAGCCGAGAAAAAGCCTTGGATATTTTCATGGATAAACCATGGAAATCTGCCAAAACTTTAGTCTGGGTACAAATAACCTAGGAATGTCCTTACTGGAATATATGGCCACCATAAGTCTGTTCTCCTACAGTAAGAACAATCCGTTCCAGAAGAAGAGGAGCTACCAAAGAATTAATATAAATAGGTACCTGAACCACAATTCAGCCTAAATGTGATATATAGAGTTTGAAAGTTTGGAGCTAGGATTAACTTTGATAGGAAGGTTTCTGCAAATATAATAGTGCAAGTCCTATTGCTAGAAAATTCACCTGTAGGAAGCTGAAGAACACCCATATAAAATAAATTTTGCCAAGGAAGTTTAAGGCTGTGCTTATATGACTTTGTATAAACTTTAGACAGCTTTCACAATCACAGCCTCTAAAGAAATCTAGAAGAACGTAAATTATCTTTGGTTAGGATAATGTTGGTCACTTTCTCCAGGACCAGTCCTTCTGCTAGAACTCCTTTGACTCTCTCTCACTCACTTTGCTCCACTCCTATAGCCATACTACAGGATTTAAAATATGCATGTTCTTTCAATATAAAAAATAATTTTTCTTATATCCTTAAGGATTTCCCTCTTTTTGATAGCCATCTAGTTGCTGAACACAAACCGGGCACAAACTTTGGCTGTGTGTGCTTTGGTAGGAAGTTAGAAACAACAGTAGTGGAAGAGATGAGGCTATTGACCCAACAACCACCCTACACTTATTTTGTGAGTTTTAGGTCGGACTAGCTCTAATCAAAACCCATATGCTGAATGCCCATGAGTAGCTGGAGTACGCTAGGTGTGATCCTGTAGAGCACCATCTTGTTTTGTCTGAAAAGAATCCCTTTTCAGCTCTCTGAACCTGCTCTTCAACGTGTGAACAAAAATACACTAAATGGAGATGATCACACTCTGGATCCAAAGTAAAAAATTAGTGTACACACCGTTTTTGCAATCCAGCAGCAGTTGTTTTTTGGGGAGATGGGCAGAATTTAGGTATTGCCTCTCTGGTTCCTAGCCAGGAACAATCCATTCTCTGTGTGTGCTCCACATATCTCAAACATCCACCTTTCAATCACTTGCACAGGGAAATTAGTGACAAGTTTGTTTTAGCAATGATGGACTTCAGCATCTGATTCAGGGAAAAAACATATTGGTACCAACTTAGTACCTTATCAAGAGTGAACTGATGCACACAAACTAGCAGTGGAAAGCACAACATTATAAACACGCAGAGAACATTAAAATGTATGACATATTCATAGATAGGTTCCCTTGCTGAAAGAGAAATCATAAAATTCACTCCTCCTTTTGATAAAGCTGACTGAAATTTTAGGATTAGTATCTTCCAGGCAAAAGTTCTTACTGAAAATGCTTTTCAGTAGGAAACTTCCCATTTTTATCTAAAACATTCATGCATCAAATATTCCAAAATAACATTTTAATGATCAAAACCAAACACAAATTCTTGTCTTTAAAATTTCCCCAAATTTAAATATTCGCAGTGAAATGAAAAATAAAATAAAACAAAATGAAATAAAATAAATAAGTAAAATAAAATAAATAACCGAGCCACTCAAGGGTTTTTTTACAGCTGCAATCATATAAAATCTGTGATTAAGAAATTACATGTTAGAGGTTAAAAATACAAATGATTTGTGATTGTCTAAAAACCAACTTAAAATGACATTGCAGTCTTCTCACTATTTTATGCACTATTTATGTTACTGAGTCTGTTTTTCCTGTTCCTTTCTTTTCTCTATTTTTTAAGTCTTTTACTTCCAGCTCTTGCCTTGTAAAGTAATATATTCATTGCTTTCTTCTGAAAGGAGATTGCAAGATGTTCACAGCAATCAAGTGTAATGGGGCTTGTTCTTTTAACATTTGAGGAAGGAGCCATGAAAGGAAATAGAATACAATGACAGAAAAGGCTGATCAGCTTAAGCCAAAAAGAGGATGAGTCAGCTGGGGTCTGTGAAATATTCTTCAGTATCATGATCCACTATGTTCAGATCATGGCATGCTAAGAACCAAACTAAAAGGAATGCTTATTTCCTCTGGTGGCCAAATATATTAGAGTGCCTGTTTTTATTTTAATGAAATTATAATAAGAGGTAGTGTGAAATAGTACAGTCAGATTCTTTTTCCTCTGCTTTTATTTGCATCAAATCAGCATAAATATGTTCCCCAACTTGTTCTGCTACCATGCTCAAAATCTGACATGGTCCGTTTTAAGGCACTTGTTGAGCTAACTGTTTTCCTTTAGTTGCCTAAGAAGCATGGAAACTAATTATAGAGAAAGTGAAATGAAAAATGAATTTCCCTAGAGGGAACAAATGAAAATGAACAGATCAGAGAACTTGGAATACTTCAGCCTACTTTATTAATAGTTTACTTCATTCCCAGACAACAACACCAAAGCAATCATTGTGCAAGTCTAAGAAAAAATTCTATTACTGCCATCCTTCCCAATCCAGCCCATGTTAAAAGCTCATGTTTTTTTCTGAAATGTAAGTAGTGAGTGTGCCATCCCATCAAGAGAAAACATTTCAAGACTGAAACTTCTCTCTAATTTGAGCCTTGGAGGAGGCATGCTAGCTTGTATTTCAAAGAAGAAAGTCTTTCTCTCTTGCCCCACACTGGTTCTTTGCAGATAGCCAAGAAATTTCTCTCACTCCTCAATTCCCTAACATGATCTGGGTTAAGTATTACCATAACCAGACCACTGTGCCCATTACCAGCAATCTGAAATCACTGTGGCTCTCTTGTACTCATCACTGCATTAGCATCTGTTTGCTCACAGAGGTAGCCCACACTATCTAAGTGCACAGTAAGTGTGTCATGCAAAGTCCTATGCAAATTCGCATCACCCGCTACCACGACCACACTGCATGAGCCATCCTTAATGCTAAAGCAAAATCTAAGCCTCAGATCTCTGAGTCATGCCTGCACACAGCAGCTATTTATCGCTCATATGCAAATAGGCTGGGTCTAACAGACTATTAAGCCAAAGATCAAGATTTTTACCATGCGTAGTGCTATCGCCTACAGAGTCTCTGCCACTTATGGCCAGGAAGTCAGCAGTGGAGCCAGGAAGGGAAATGCTGGCCTCTGCTACTCCCTGGAGCATCCTTGGTTTTACTTAGCTGCCATTTCGTATCTTGTCACATCAGCACATTTTCTCCTCTGCTTTCACATCTCTTTGCTCTACACTGTTACTGAGAGGCATTGGCTCAGCGTCTCAGCTCTGCGCTCTCCCTCCATTTCTGCTCTCTTACACTGCCTGCCTCAGTAGCCCACATGCTCCTCATCGTTTGCTCCCTTTGGGAAAACTGGGGCCTGGGTGCCAAAAGTAAAGGTTTATTTAGTAAACCTTATGGACAGCTATCTAGTGACCAGTGTGAAACAAACCAGTAGAGCAACTGCTTAACACAGTCCTGGTCTCTGCTTAATAACAGCAGGCACTTGTTCACTAGGCTGCTTTCTTGGTCCCTCCTGACTCCTGACTGGCTTGTCACTCCTTTCACACGCTCTCCTGGTGAAAGCCAGGGAGATAAGGTCCATGGGGTCTCCTACAGTCTTGGTGCTGCCTTACTTCTGCTCTTCTGGGGCAGAAACCCCTCTGGTATCCCCTATAAGGTTTTGGATACAAACAAAAATGTCCTGGAGGACTCTCTTTGGTGAGAGGTATCTTTTGGGCTTGGAATATATTACTATTAAATGTTATACTAGGTATCAGCTATACGTTATTTTGTTAAACTCTTAATCTCTGGTGCTTTGTCAACTGCTTGCAGAGTCCGCATATGGCACGTTATTGATACAGGTAACAGGCCCAGTAAAATATTTCCTCTTTCAGGCATACTAGAAGACTCAGTTCCTCCTCTGTTCTACTTACTGGGTTCCTGTGTCACAGGCATCACACACAAGAACAATTGAAATACAGCCCTGAGCAAACCCTAGTCTTGCATCTGCAGATATCATAAAACTAAACTCAGACTTTTTTAATCACAACCTTTTTTTCCATAACAGATATTTTTTGCAGTTTATAGGTATCACAGTGTCCACCAAACACTAACAAAGACCAAAATGAATTTTGTGTTAATATATATGTGTGTATATCCAGTACTCTACAAATGTTGATATGTGTACTTACCATTCAATCAATGGGGCTAAGTTTACATTCTGGTTCTGCTTTGCGTAATTTCAGAGAAGTTCTGTGCTTATGGGCACAATGAAGGTCATAAGCTTTTTTTTTTTCTCATGCATTTATAGTCTTGATGTCTTTATTTTATTAGTAAGGACCATAACTAGCGATTAAACCATACGTTCTTGTCATCATGTCAGGTGTGAGAACATAACTGATTTTAGTGTAACAGAATATGTCTGAAATTACTCATTGTAAATGTGCAACCTTTGTGAGAGCTGAGTCATTAAAATGTAGTTAACAGCTAGGGAGAACGGATTTGTGTATGTAGCATTTTTTTTGTTTAAAAAATAAACTGAAGGACAACTTTTCGAGTTGAATATTCAGCACAAAGCTTAGAGAAACTGATGTAAACATCTTTTAGAATAGCTATGTCCAGCAACACTCCATCGCTGCCTTTAAAGTCTTCAGACCTTCTGATTTCTGCCAACACTGATGGTAGCAGGGGGCTAAATTCCTTTTTGTTACTTAAAAAACAAAAATATGTTATTTCTCCCGTGATCCTTATGCTAGTTACTTTTTTAACCACTGTGTTCTGAGCTATCTAATGGTTTCAGTTCCACTGATTTTTTGGCACCAATGGAATTCAACAGAGATGCTGGTTTTAGCTAGTCTCCTCCCAGTTTGTCTGCATTTTCCAGTGGAGCCTGGTGCCGAGATCCAGGTCAGGGATCAGGTAGTGCCATGCAGCACTAGCTGGACTGACCTATCAGGCTGAAAAGCAGGTTGACATTCTCTTGTGTGACATTGCATCCAAAGCAGAGATCCTCCTTTGGACACATCACCTTGAGAACCCAAGTAGGCTGTTTTGGGAACAGATCTAGTTTGCCTGCCCCTAATTGCCTAGATGGGTGCCTGTTGCAGTCCTCCACCCTCCTGATCACAGCTGAATTCTCTCTGTTTTCACCAGTGCAGGCATTCCCCTCTAGGTACCATCCTACTGACAACCTGAGTTAAAGAGCATATTTTACCTATGCAGATGGAAACGTGCACAACAAGGAGCACTGAGCACAATCAGGTTGTGTTGCATCCTACTTCTCCAGCACGGACTGCACTGTGAGTGCAACTTCCCTATTAAGAGGCTGGGGCTCAAACATAGCAATTGTGGGGCAATTTTGCTTCAAACCAATTTATTAATTGGTATTAGCAGCTGGAGGTTCATTTCTCTCTCTCCCTTTCAGGTTCTCTCTTCTAGCCTTAAGCTCCTTACTGCAATACTGAATGCTCATAATTATAGGCTCTGACACAGCCTTAGCCTCTAATCACCACGTAAAATACTATGTGGTTCAAGAGGTATAAGGTCAGTAGGCATGGATCCTAGCTGAAAGGACAACATGATATGGAACAGACTGTTTTTATTATACCTTTTATTAACTTAACCACCTCCAGCTACTTTTCCAAGACAAAATGTCCTCTAGTTACAGGTTTCTCAAATAATGTCAGACTAATGGCAAATTGTGTAAATACATGCTGGGGATGGAAACCTGTGAAAATTGGTCCTTAATATGAAGATTTTATATTGTAGGAAATAAGAAAGAGAACTTAGTCAAAGAATTCATATAATCAAAATATAATTATTAGTTTTGTTCACTGAGTTTGTAGTCGATGAGGTGAGTATCAGGCATATAGTGGGTCACTGGGCTGGGTGCTAAGAAATGTGCAATGCAGACTTTCTCTCTGTTTAGTATTTTTAATCAATTTAATATTTTACACTGTGTTTTTGAGGGTCATGTATGCTATTCAATGAGCATCAATGCTAAGGCGTGAAGTTGAAGAAAATAAACTTCCAGCTACATAAAATACCAGAGCATTGTACTAAAAGATCAGGATGGGGGAAAAAAGGAGATCATAATTCTGAACAGAGGAAGACTGCACAAGGTTAAAAGAGTAAAAGACTTTTTTTTTTTTTTACCTCTGCGTGTATATGTATGTGTGCGAGAGTGCATACATACCTACCAAGAGACTTGTGAAGAAGACACTGCCGCTTTTGAGACCATGGGAAAAGTTCAGTGACAGAGAAGGCAGAAAGATAGACACTGATAAGAAATTGCATTAAAACTATCATACTCTGCCTACCCTGGAGGACTGGGACAGATGTCAGAAGCAGACATAAATGACCTGTGGGAGGATGGATAAATATTGAAGACAAATAGGATAATGTCAAAAAAGATTAGCGTCAAATTAATTTGACAAACTTTCAGGAGCAGGAGGGAGTTATTCCAGGCTTTTCAATCCAGTGCAAAAGTGATGGAAGAGCAGAGGGAGGAGAAAAGGGGAGTTAAGAATCATGTAATCTGACTAAATTTTCTCAAATGACTCCATTTACTGTTTGGTTTTGTTGGTTTTGTGTTTTCTTTTCAGAAAGGCACTATCCCCATTGTTTTCCATTCCAAGCTCTGGCAAAGTTCTCTGAGAGTGAAATTCTCCCCATGGACAACTGACGTAAGGGCTGTGCATATTCAAAGATAGGCCTGTGCAGGTCTATCCTTCACAGAAGGCCAAATCCCTCCACTCAGGAATGCCTCTTGCATACAGATGTGCAGGGTCCATCACCGTGTTGCACAGGACAACCTCTTTTTCCCAGATGCTCCATGGCCAGTAAGCAGGTAGGGAGGTATCGTCCAACCCAAAGAATGAACTGATCTGGCTAAGAATGCAAAGAATGAATGCTAACTGTCCTTTCAGAAGCTCTGTACATTTGTTGTCACATACAAATTTATTAATAAGCATAAGTAACTGTATTCAAACACAGTGATGTAACATTTAATTGGGGAAAGTGGTGAGCACTAGCTGGAGCCCTTTTCAGTCATATATAATTACATGTAGCTCACACTTCAGTAATTAGCAGGACAAAACAAAATCACAATTACAGACGCTCTCATTTCACCTTTCCTGTCATAGATCCTTGTTTAATTTGGACTTTTATTTACGGACATTCCCATTCCATTAGGCACAGGAGCCATTCTCTCACCCACTCCATTACCTCTACCAGGATTTTTTTAAATGAGCCAATATTTCCAAGAAAATCCCAGCAAAATCCTTCCTGGGGCAGCCAAAACCCTCCAGAACTCACTGGTGTTTGCCAGGCTCCCATCAGAGCTTCTTGCCTCCTTCTCTCACAATCACAGTACATCCCTCTCTGTTTTCCCTAGCCTGGGCTATGGCTGAAGATCCAGGGTAGTAATTAATTATTCTCCAGATACCAGCAACAGACTCATTACTGCTATTTCCATGGTAAAAGGCATTAAAATGTTCTTCCCTATAATTGTAATGAATCGCACTACAAGTGAGATTCTCCTGTACTTTGGTCATTGGCTTCTCCTGTACCTTGGTCATCGGCTTCCTCTGACTGAGCAGGAGGGCATGCTGACTGCGATTGATACGTTAACCCAGTTAACACCGCTGTTTGCTCCTCTTCCCAGTTCAAGTGAATCCCCTGTTTATGCCTGCCCGTTATCTTCCTCCCTAGCATCTCTTTCACTGCCAAAAAGCCATACAGCTCAGTAATATGCCCCAGCCCTTCTGGTAATGCTCCCCTGCCAGACCTGGCAGATACTCCTCCACTCTCCTTGACCTTTCCAACCAGTGCCTACTGTGGAAATATTTCCTCAAAATAGCACAAAAGACATAGCTATTATCTTTCATGAAAGCTAACTTTTGAAATGCTTTTTTCTTTCTCTAAGACATTAACATGAACTTGTAGAATTAGAGAGTCCAAATAGGATCTGAAATATTTCTCAAACAGGAAAGGAATTTTAATATTGAAAGCTGGATGGGAATATGCTCAGAATTTCTGAGAAAATGAAGATACTTGAAATCACCTGAATGCTAAGTGGTTTACTGCCCCACAGCTTAAAATAATTCTGCAAGCACACAAAGATAGTTGGTTATTTATTTTATGCCTTCAGCAGAAACAAGCCTCTGACTTTTTCTCCATTCCTCCCAGTATACAACATGGCCTCAATTCTTATTTCATTTTGTACAATCCATTTAGTGTATCTTAAATTATTCTGAGAAACTGTCACAGTGAAGTTCTATATCTTAATTTTCTCTTCATGCAGCTTAGATTAAATCTGCTGATTGTGAGCAAAATCTCCCCACCAAACTTCCACCACTCAGGCTGTGGAAGTCAACAGCAGAGAATGCAGCACTGCTTCATTTTCCAGCTCATTCATGGAAATTAATTAACAACTGTCTTGGTAGTGGGTGAGCCAAATTAGAGATATTTATTATCCTAGTGTTCCTCTCAGTCTTTATTGCCAAGAGAAATGATAAAGCATGTGGAGGTTTGGGTGATTTTTTGATTACTAAAAAACTTAATATCATAACTACATACACAAGCCCCATAGATCAGATAGACACTAATTTGTTGCCTCGTCTCTTTGTTTCAACCTGGTGACCTCAGAGGATATTAATTGTTGCTTAAAATGAGGAGGGATTACCCTCTGCTCTGAGGCTGCCTGCAACAGGAGATTTAGAGAAGAAAAATCTAGCAGCTTTGGCAAAGGCATTTTGCTGAAGGACAGCATCATGCAGCAAGAGCTATCACATCATCTCTCATACCTAAACAAAAAGGATATAGCATCTTTCCTACATTTTTCCTCCTTGCTCTTTTTTATGCCCATTTAGGCTTTCTGAGTGGGAGGGAGGAGACTAATGAATCTGTAGCCCCCATCAGTACTGCCCTGGACATGGAGCCAGTGGGCCAGCGGAGGGTGCACTGCCCACCCCGCTGCTGCCCAGACTCCAGTGGACCTGCTCCTCTTTCCTCTCGGCAGCTCCATCACCCTGCGGAGCATCCATTCTGCATGGTGCTTCTGCCTGCCTTTGGGACAGTGGATGAGCTCAGGTGAGGGAGATGCCTTGAACCATTTCTTCCCTTCCTGAACAGCGAGTCAGAACCAGGCACAGCAGCCAGCGTGGGGACACAGTACTGGAGTCACATATTTGTGATATCTTGGCCATCCTTTATGTTGGACATATCCTCAGTGGGTAATATGTGATTAACAGATGTTATACCCTTATTGCAAACAGGAATATAATATGTCATGGATGGTGACTGCACATCAGTAGATGCACATAAACCTTGATTATAGACAGTCTATTGACCCAGTGGGCACTAAATATTGATAAGCTTCTAATTGAAAGGTCTATTTTTTATTCATCTGTACAGCACTTATAACTGAAACCTCAAAATAAAGTATGACTGTCTTTTGTCACAGGATGTTAGTCACCATCAGAGTCAAGATCCAACTGATATCTTCATGACTGATAGTGTTTTGGTGTTTGTATCCATAGAAAGCCTTGAGTTTAATTTTAGTCCAGTCATAGAAAAGATACTACCAGTTACTGTTGCATGTTCATGATGAATAAATCACATTATGCCTGACAGACACATTGTAATTTCTTTGTCATGGAGTTTAAAACTGAATATAAAACACGGTTCTGTTGAGCTATCAAGTATGAGTTAATAGAATGTTACTGTCTTTATTGAAAATTATTTTTTCTGCTAGTTACTTTTCATTAAATTTTTGTTGTTGGTAAGAGGACATCACATTTTTCTAATAGCACAGAAGAAAACTTGTTTTTAATGACTTTTTTTACTGCTGTTTGGAACAATTCAGACAATGCGTCCTGTCTTGCTCTGAGAAAGATAAGGTTGCATCTCCAAAATGAGCTGTGTAATGAACTGATGAGTACACTGATGCAAATCATGAGTAGATCAATGTGATTCTGATTCACTATAGATGCCAAAGTAAAAAGAGGGAGATTTTTTTTTTTAAGACGAAAGCCTCTATGTCATGACCCATGAATTCATTGTGGCACTTTTGAAGCCAGCAAGCAATTGATAGCCAGCAAGCTGAGAGTAGCTTTTAAATACTGCCAAGCTCCAGAAACAATGCTTCATTTCCTACTATTACAGGATAGACCTATGTTGCTGATATTTCAATATGAATTTTTTTGACCTCAGTACCTCAGACAGCAGATCACTCATCATAAGTGTAGATGAAAGAATGGAGGGGAATAGCAGAGCTTGGCTGCATGGCTGAACCAAAGGGCAGTGATTAGATAACTAACTGGCATCATTAAAAAGTCAAGAATATCAGCATTTAGACTTAAATTATGTTTGCAACATGTTCAGTGTCCCCTTGAATCTTCAGGACTGCTTATATTGTTGTGAGAAAGTGAGAGGCTACAGAAACTAGTAACCAAAGAGCAAGTGCAAGGCTTTAAGAGATTTGCTGCTGCTAACTAATGTAGCTTAGCAACAGTGAGGAGAGAAATAGGGCAATTCAGAGCACGAATCTTTCTTAGATGCTCTGCATTTGCCTCTGCAAAACACTGTCCCGCTCCACTGACCCCTTCTGGGCTCCAGGGAGACTGATTCCCTAACTAGGCACATAGGTTAAATGTCTAAAATTATCTATCGGTGTCCTTATTCCCCCTCGGACGCTATGTGTAACAGCCAGTAACAGAGGAGTGAACGTGGCTGATATTTGTAGGCTCATACATCTCAGACACCTTATTCCCCTAAATGGGATACCTACATTGCCTGCAAAGTCAGTGATGGAGACTAGTACCTCCAAAGACCTCTGGAAAGAGGTCTGGAACAGTTTCCACCAACAGATACCCTGGGCAACTGTGTCTCTCTGTTGTCTATGCAGGGAACCTGCAAACAGTGCTGGACAACAGCCTCTACCTCCTGGGAATCCAGTAGCCTCATCATCTTCTGAGAACAGATAACCAAAGGAACAGGGATGGGTCTTTCTTGAAAAATGTTGGCAGAGGCAGCTATATATTGCAAGCCTCTGTTTGATGGTTTGATGGTTCGAATACTGACATGAGAGGTAAGGGTCGATGCAGGAGGTAAGGGTTATGAGCTTTTAGTCTTGCTTGACTGCTGGGGTGGGCACAGAGGTGGGAGGAGAGCCCTCTAATGTCCCTATGCAAGCTGTGGCACTGTTACAGATTTAAGTCCTGGCCAGAGGTAAGAAAGAAAAAAAAATTCCCACTTTCACCTAGAAGCAGGCAGAACTGGGCTTTTCAACTTTTCGTCCTGGAGCATATAGGGTTTTTACACAACGTCGTCACTGGGTGATAAACAGGGACAGCCTATTCTGTGGGACTAGACCTGGGTGCCCTTCGTCACTGAAGCTATAGTCTCATTTAACCCTTTCTTCTAACTCTTATTTTCAGCCTATGCAATGAAGATCTATTTCCAACTGCTAGATGTAGAGGTGGCTTTTACTCTGACTGCTCTTGACCCTGGTCATTGGGATGTTTGGATATATTGTGGCAGCACTGTATTCCAGTTCTTCTGTCCACAGAAAGTAGAAACTTCCACTGATACCATTTCTGTCTGCTGAGCTTCAATTGCAACAGATGTGCCTACAGCAGATATGCTCTCCCACCAGCACGGGCAGTTCTGGGTGCACATAGGCGACCTGCAGTTGCCAACCACATGGCTTTCAAGCAGAGAAGCCTTTTGTGACTGTAGACAGGCCAGATTTCTGCCTGGGAGCTTCTGCTGTTTTAAATGTATAAATCCCAGCCCAGCAGGCTGAATTCTTTAAACTAGTGTGCGAGTGATCACGTTATTGCCTGTGCTTTATTTTTGAACCTAACTGTTCAGTTCGTGACTCACACCAAAGTTGAAGTCTTCTAATTCCTCCTGATGATAATCATCATTAATTAAGCAGCTGATGTGGTTGTGCTACAAGCCAACGGTAGACAAGAAACGTGTATTATAACAATTGCACTTGTCCACTCTTCAAACAGAATTATCTCTGAGGGGGGGCTTACCACTGAATTTGATTGCTTTCCATGAAAAATCAATAATCACACCCTAGTCCCTAATAGGCTTTCTGAAATCTCTATTTCTCTGGTTCCTGAGGGTAAGGGCATGTTATTTTTCCCCTTATAATTGCATTTTATTATTATCCTGTTAGTTTTATAATCCAGTTATTTTTTGTAATTTATAATTCATTTAACACAAGTGGGAGATAGGACTGGAGATGGAGATGTCATTAAGCTTGAGCAAAGGTTTCTCAAGAATTAGACAAACAATTGCAGCCTGCAGAATAAATTCTGAGAAAAGCAAAGAAATTTAAGTCTTAGTTAGGGATTGTTTATTTAATTTCTATTCACATTAACAATTGAGAGTTTGTAAGTGATTAATGTTCCAGGAGACTATTCAAAGCTCAGCAGTGTTCAGCAGCCTGGGGGTAAGTGCATTTCGATTTCTTCCTATGGTGGAAAATGTATATGTGAGACCATTAAGCAGTTCCTCGTCCATTTATGCACCTGCTACAATGCTCACCAATTGTGCTCATAACTCTTGTTCTCTTTGTCATTTGGCTTTATGGCTCCTTTTTTAACTTCTACCTTTTTTATGATTTTTTAGATGTGGTTTCTCAGGTGCATAAATACCTTAAAGTAAACGGTTAAAATATGTGCTAATATGCAATGTGTAACAATTGCATTGAACTGTCACTGTGATTACTTTTTAATGTACTTTACACCTGTGGCTTCTTAACAACAAATTCGGTTGAATACAGTATCAATGAAAAGTCTGCTAGTGTATTTTAAACTGTTCTCCTTTATGAAATATATTATAGCTCAGTGTAATCTAACTAGTCTCCCCATTCAGGTGAATGCTATGAGTCTGAATGTGAATTTTCCTAATATATCATAATTATAGAAGCACTAAATAGTGTTTTGATCGCCCACCGTGACAGTAATATGCAGTCTTCATGATTTCTTGTTTCTCACACATTAAGTCACAATATATAATTAGCAGGAACAAAATAGAGGCACATCCATTTTTGTTTATTATATTTCAAATCAAAACTTCTGAGAGGACTATGTTCAAACACTGCATGCAATGGCATAACTGCCTCATGCAATAGCGTAACTACAGTAGGCCAACTTTTTTCTAATGGCAGTGGTAGTAAGATGGTATTAAACCATAAGCAGTGTTAAGAGCTAGGGAAAGATGGCTGTATCACATGCTCTTGAACTTTTTTTTTCATTATTTCTGCAGTATCCCAATTTCCAAGATTTTCACGTGCTCACTATCCTCCTTCAGAACCTTCATCTTCAGGGAATGTCCCTTGAACAAATACATATCATTTATTACAAACATTTTTCCAAATAATATATCCCACAGGTTTAATATTACTAATAGGTAGTCATTCTAGCTAAGTTTCCTACCGGGTACAATTTCAGAAAAACATTTATGCATGTGGTTAATTTTAAGCAAAAATTGCCTCACTGAGGCTCTGCTCCTAAAGTTTGAACCTTTCTTCACAGTGAACAAATGTAATATATTTTTTCATAACAGACCTAGTACAATCCTTTTTGCAACTTTTCAAAGCTTCTCTAGAGCAGGTTTGAACTGATCCTTTTTTAAAATAGTGTAACTCCAAGCCTCTTCAATGTCACACATGGCTGTCCTAAGCTGATTAACTGATTTGTTTGGTCTCTTTTACTGCATAGATGTGATAGACCATATATATGGATATGTATATATGGATATCCATATAAATAGATATGAAACTATGACTTTTTAAAAGTAAATGGTAGTGTTTATTTCAGTTGATGTACTTTCATTGACATAGCATTTCTTATGCTCACTTGGTAACATTAAGAAAATGTTTCCATTAAAGTTTGAACTATCCTAAGTGTGAATGTAATAAATGCATCCATTCTCAAAACTTTTCAAATGGAGGAAGGAAAGCCCTGTTCGATTAGACTCATTGTCCCCCTGCTTCATATAGGTTTTGTTCATCATAAAGATGTGTCAAAGTCCTGTGCTGCAAAAGGCAGAGAATAAAGCAGATTTTGTATGCTTCTTCTCTCTCATTTAAACATCTACATTTTAATTTACTTGGTTCTTATTTCTCACAGAAAATGGTCTTGCTGAAAAAAAAGCATCCACTAATGAAATTACACATCTGCTGATATTTTTTAATAAATTTTTCATACACACACACACACACACACACACACACACACACACGCACACAGAGAGATGACCTCCGTTCAATTATTTTCCAACATTTTTCCCTTGTAAATTTTCTGTTCTGTTGTTCCAGTGACTATTCAGACAAATGATAATATATGTGTTTGCGATATAAAATACTCTATGACATGGATTACTTTAATTGACGATGCCGGAGACCTAGCCCGTTAGTACAGCCTGATACAGTGAACACTATCTGGGTCAAGGAGGAAGGGGAATAATTGCAGTCCTGCTCTCTCTGTCTTCCTCTAAATTGTATCCAGTCTTGAAAACAGCTGTGATTTGTATGAAGGTCTAATGAACACATGAAGTGGTGACTTTTCACCTTAGGAAATAGTAAACTGAACCTAAACTGAAATCCCTATACTTTATGAACTGTTGAAAAGGGGAATGGAGAAGAAGTTAGCAAAATCTCTTAAGTAGTTGTGAACTTGTTCATCTGCATTTCAGATCTAAAAAATGCATTTAAATTGCACTGTAGAACACAGGTAAAGACTTATCTGATGATCAGTTTGCTTTCCTACTTAAAATAAAAAATGTGACTAAGAAGTACTAAGGACTTGAATGAAAAATACTAATGGAAGAAAGACTCAAGCTTTCTACACTGTTTTGGTAGCTGTGCATAATGCTGGGCTTGAATTTAAAGTGCCTAGAAATTTTGTACAGAGGTATTCTACTGCTACATCCACTAAGGGCAAAATGCAGGTGTAAACCAATGCCTTTCCATGAGGAAAGGCCTGTGTTTCCTTCTGGCCTCAAATTTTAGCCTGTCCACAATCCACAATGCAGTTAGTGCGGACAACAGGCAAGCTGAGGCTGAAGCTGAGTCTGTAAGGGAAGTCAATTTGCCTTAAATGTGAAAGCACGTGATTATAACTATAATTTTTATTTTAGTTTTTAAGCACATATATGCTTAACAGAACAGGTGTTTGCACACTCTCTTCTTCTAGAAGTCACACTCAGGTTTAAATGACTTTCTGCAAGCTTACACTTAAAAGTGAAATCCCTTCTCAGTGTTGATACTCTGTGAGGGAATCTGGTGAAACCTATGAGAAAAGAGAAAGACAGAGACTCTCCGCACAGATGGTGTGTGGGGATGCTAGGCAATGAATTTGCATATTATTCCATTTAGCTGAAATCTTGTTGGGCTGAGGAGTTAACATCCTTTCACCATATTTACAGGCTCTCTGAAGAGATCACAAAGCCTCAAGTAAATTGCTTCAGTTGAGACCCATTTAAAGATGCTGCGTCTGAACTATCTGGGGTTAAATTTTGAAGGTAGTTGAGCAGCTAGAGATACAAGTATGCAGTTTTTTTAAATTCCAGTGAGCATCTTTCCTGTAGCTCCTGAATAGCTTTTAAAAAAGTATATATGCATTTTTATATGAATACATGTATGTCTCTTACTGACAAATACCATTTTTAGAGTCAAAAGGTTTTCTTTGAAGTTTGGTTCTTGAAGACATAACTCTCCTTGTCAAGAAGTGAGTTTGCTTTTCCCTGCCAGCTTCACCTACACTTGTCGCGGGACAGTTTTGACCACGAGACTGTCAAATGGAAAAACAGACTAAGGCCAGAGAGCTGATTTAAAATCTGTACAGTGCAGAGGAAATCAGGTAGGCTGGAAGAGAGGTAGAGGTGGGTAGAGCTTGACCCTGAGAATAGTTCCAAAGTAGCTGATAAGATAGCAGGGTTACTCAAAAGAAGCAAAGTCTTTGCTTCTTTTGCACAGAATACGTGTAATTAAACGCTCTGTCTGACTTCTTCAAAGCATTAAATGCTAAGAATGTTCCTTTTTCATACCACACAAAAATAGTTATTCTCTTTGTCTTCCTTCAGCTGACTTTCTGAGTTTGGATCTGCAAGTATTCAGACTGAATCAAATTAAAAGGGTGTAGCTATAGATATAGATACAGATACAGATACAGATATAGATAGATAAAATCTTAATAAAAAAGACAATGAAGGATAGTCACAACTGAAAAAATGAATGAATGAGTGAAATCAGGCCACTAGACTTGAGCCACAGATGCTGACTAAAACATAGATTTCCTTTGCTTTGGCTGATGAAAGAAAGTAGAAGACAGAAATCTTAAGAAATAGTTAAGTAGCTAGGTCTCAGCTCAGGTAGCTGAGTCACTTCTTTCACCCAGTGCTAGATGTCAAGAAAGCATAGATTTATAAGTAGGTTAACACCTCTTCTTTTTAGATCCTGCTCTAATACTCTAATTTAATGCATGATTTGAAAAGAAAAAAACGTGGACTTTCTTATCTCCTATATGGGCTTTATATTCACTGAATAAGTTTTTCCCTAACTGCGTATTTAAGTGGACCACGGACCAGGGCACAATTTATCCCCTGTCTGTAATCACAGGAGACAGTAAAGTGTTGTATTTGCACAGTGATTATGGCACACCTATCATTAAAGTGATAAGATAAAATTCAACACAGAATTTAGCACATAGATTTTTTTAAAATCCCTTTAAAATACCATTTTTAATTCTGAGGTGCAGATTAATAAGGTTAAGTGCTATCTGAATCCCCATGCCCAGTATTTCTATTAACTGGACTGTCAATAGCCAGACAATGGGAGACTTAGGTGAATTTTAGGCTCTGTGAATGTCCTCAGTTTCACAGGTGATTACAGAAGATCCACACAACTACTTACAGTTCAGACCTAAGACAGAAGGGAGATGCAGGTGGCTGAATTCTCTTACTGGGTTACAACTGTCTTATTTCTCCCCTGGTCTTTCAGAGCTCCCCAAAACTGATCCCTCCATCTATTCACTCTTCCATTTCTAACCACTGCCTCCTTCCTGGCAGGTTGATCATCTTTGACCCTCCCTTATTTCATTAAAACTTTCCAATTATAAATCCCCAGAGGTCCAAAAACTTCTTAATAGGACAGTGATGTCTAATTTTGCCTGAGGAAATTGTGAAGAAATAGATAATATTTGAAAGGAGCAGCAGTCTGTGGCCTCATCCAAACTCTACTGTAAGTCATGAGGAGACCTGCAGAGAGCAGAAAAAGTCAGCAGAGGTGAAACAAGGCAATCTGAGGGTGAGATAATGAAAGTGAGAGAAAGCCAGGCACAGGTTATTTAGCAGAGCGGGAAAAGAGCAAGCTAATAGGGTATATATGCATGCATATTCATCGTCTCTTCCACTCTATCAAAAATCCTGCAGTAGTGCATAGCACAGAGACCCCATGACATGGAAAGGGAGAGGAGATGTTCTTCAAGCAGTGATGTCTTGGATAACTTCCTATTGTGTGATTGATGTGGTGGGGTTAATTTTCTATGAGTTAACGGGTAGCTATGTTAATTAATCAACGAAAAGTAGCAGGGCTAGTTTTTTAATAATAATTAATTGGCCTGTTTTTAATGCATTAAATTAGCCTATTAGGTGCTTTTACACATACCTGAGTTACCCCAGCACCTCATTAGGAGTTGTTTGTGTGGTATACATATATATGTATAGTTGTATACATACATGTATGCAGGTATGTACACACACACACACATCTGTGTACAGAAAGTCCATGATGCTGTGGTATTTAGCAGTTGTGCTGGTATGAGATTGCTTTACTCACAGGTTGTCAACTCTGTAGGCCATCCCAAATGAACATCCATAAAACCTTTTGTGCTACATCTCTTCAGATACATCAGTAGCACATTTAGAAAAAAGGGGCTAAACTAGAAGCCAATATTAACCGAAAATAAAGCCCAAGAGCAGCCCATGGTATTTTGAATTGTCACTGGCTGTTTAATAGAGCTTTTTTCTTCTTGCACTGGCGGTTGTGCTCAGCCTGGGGGGAACAGGGACAGTGGGGGCTGCTGGGGCCCTGAGGCCAGGATCAGCTGCTCACCACAGTGTGTCGCATCAGTAAACTCCTGGCTATTTGGGCAAATATCTGCTCCCACATTCATGCTGCTGCACAGCCATGGGACAAGTGAGTTAACACCCACATTTGTCCTAAGGATCATTACTATCAAGTGTGAGAAGCCCAAAACCGTGATACACAGAAGCACAAGACTGGATCAACCAGGACGAATTTATCCTTCTGCTTTGGGAAAGGACGCATGTTACATCCCTTGATGAAACTGTTAGCAGGTTAGCACTATAGATCAAACCATGTGGCCTCTCCTCTCTGCCGCTTGAGGGAAAAGATTGAAAATAAAAAGGTATGCTTCATTATTTTCTGATTTGAAGTGAACGGATTTTTTTTCCCCCTACTTTGCAAAAGAGTCTCATTAGTGACGAACCAAGAGAGTCCATGTATTTTGAACTGTAAATAAAAGGTGGCACCATCTTTTGTGCAATTAGTGACTAAATGCAAGAAAAAAAGAGCAACAAGAATTGGAAGAAAGTCAAGCATAGACTGCCCTCTTTTGGACGTTGCAGGGCAAGGATGTGGAAGAAGCTTTAAAAGAGACTTTTTTAAAAAATGTTAGGCACTGTTACATAGAATTTTGAAGGCAAATTCCTGCTTTATTCATATAAAAACTAAAATGCTGACTAGAACACTGCTGTTAGTTACAGATCAGTTACCCAACCGAATATCATCCTCCAGATCCAAAACAACCATGCTAACAGTATGGGAGGGAAAATATAAAACCAAATACTTGTGTAAGGACTGGTATAATATGAGGACGGAAGATCGCTAAAGACAGTGATAATGCAACTGCCCTCAGCAGAGATCAGAGTGCCACTTACAATGTCCTATTGGTACTAAAGAATTTCGTAATGTAATTAAACACATAAACACAACTTATCCAGCGCTTTTAGACTCCAAGATTGGCAATCAGTTTGATCTTTCCATGATCTTATCAAGCTTCGGGATAGGAATCATATTTCATTGATTGTGAAGACCATCAAAGAAATAATAAACACTGTTATCAAGATGCTTGTCAAGGCACTCTTCACATGTCCAGTCTTTCTGCCTTTATAATTAATGGAGAAGAGGCCATCATTCCTCCCCTGGGAGACCTGAGCGCACAAGCTGTGGAGCCTCTCAGCTGTCATGAGCCTGTTTCTGTGCTCACAGTTCCTGGTCAGTGGCTTACGAGATAAAATGTTGGTACAGCGCTACCAAAGGTGCAATCATCAGATGTTTGCTGTACTTGAAAGCAGTGGTCAGCATTGGGTTTTTGGCATGAATGGTGAGTGCAGAAAGAAAACATAGGCTAGAATAAGCGTAACAGATACAGAATACATATACACTAGCATTCGGAAACTGCAGTTGCTATTTTAGTCAGTGCTAGCAATGAGGTCAACAGTGTCTAAGTGTTTGTATGTACGTAATCAGTTCCTCACCTGAGGCATGGTAGGGACCCAAAATATCCTCTTACCACTCCCAAACTCAGAAAGGGACAAACGACAGTAAAAGTCCATGTGCCAAAGAGAAGGCAGAAACTTCTATGTCCCTCCTATATCCCTGTATGCCTTTTTGTGTCCTTTCTTCTATGCCTCTACGTCTTTCCCCTGCCCCTCCATTGAGCTGTCACCCAGTAACAACTACCTGGGCAGGCTTTGTAACGTCATCCACTTGCCGGGAGACTGGCAACTGGCACACTGGTTCACCACCACCTAGTACAGAGCACAGCCACCTCTCCACCCATTTCAAAAGTTGTGCTGAAGCAACCACAGTGGTCTGCCCAATGGGGGAATATGAATGCCTACATATTCTAACCCAGCTTTCATTTATCAGGATTCACCTCTCGATTTACTCACGGAATACATAGAATTAAATGAGAAAATATCTCTGACAAAAACTGGTCTATGTCTTTTGCTTCTCTTTGATTATAATGCTCCAGCCCCGATCCAGTGCTAATCCAGCCCCTCCAGCTATGATAAGAAAGCTCCAGCCTGAGCCTTCCTCATTCGAAAAGGTGGAATTGAGCATATTAAAATGCCATCTGCCGTATAACAAATGTATTTATGTGAGCTCCTCTTCTCAGACTAGCAGCTTTTGCAGCCTTTCATGCACACCTAGCCAGATCTTTCAACCTGTAAAGTGATTAGGAGTTGCTTGGCCCTAAAATCCCGTTAATGGTAATGGTCATTCTTTGTGCTAATCTGCAGCAGAAAAAATCCACTTAAGGGGCTGTTTGTAGCTTTCTAATGTTATTTACTAACAAAACAGTCATATTTTCCTTAACAACTGCCACTTCATTGGGTGCATATGTTCTTGACTCAAAACTATGAAGCAGATTTAACTCAACAACATATGGTGTGATGTGAACTTATGTGCTTTTTTACTGTTCTTAAACAG
This sequence comes from Struthio camelus, assembly GCF_040807025.1. Classification (NCBI taxonomy): domain Eukaryota; kingdom Metazoa; phylum Chordata; class Aves; order Struthioniformes; family Struthionidae; genus Struthio; species Struthio camelus. The sequence continues at coordinate 134,594,890 of NC_090942.1, forward strand.
AAATTATATTGCCGCAAGTGTTTTTTATTCTCTATCATATGTTTGTTAGTTTTAAAGCATACTTTGCCCTACACTTTTGAACCCCTTTCCTTCTCTTACATTTATTTCCAAATACCAACTTACTCCTTTGCTCTGGCAGGCAAACCATGGCAGAGGAATACTATTTTGAGGAGGAAAGGAGGATGTGGGTATCAAAACAGCTGGCATATATAGGACTGTAGCAGTTGTTTTTGCAGTCATTCCTTTCCTGGTTTGTGCCTGCAGCAAAATGACAGCTGTACAAATGTACCAAGCAGTCCCTATTTTCAGGATGTGCTGAACTCATAATTCAGTCCTAATGAATATGTCATTGGAATATAACAGCCTGTTTAGATTACTGCTTCTGCTATTACAGAGGAATAGAATCCAGAAATGATAATGCTTTAATTTGCAATGAATAAATATCATGTTGGGGCATGGAAATGCCAGTGGGTTGGGGGCTGAGGAGTGAATGTATAGATTCACTGTTCTCTGAGAGCTCTAAAAAACAGATATACACACCTCTTGTTCATTTGTTGTAGGGCTTGTTGGCAAAAACACTAAAACATATTTTTAACATTTTCAGATAATACCATGCTGAACATTGGATTAATCCTGAATATTATGCAGTAAGCCTGAAAAAGTGGCACTTTTGAAAGGATGAGGAATTAGCTTGGTAAGCTGGAATGTCCAGACTGAAAATTAGTTGGGATTTGGAATCAGTACTTGTGCTCTTAACTTGCTTTGTCTGCACAAAGGTTTCACATTCTTAGCTGAAACATCACTTTCCAGTTTGGGAGGGATGACAGGGCCATTGTCAGCTGTCTTCATTTTTTGGGCAGATACCCTCTGCAGTTGAGCACAATTCTGCACCCTTTTTACCTGAATTTCTTAATGTTATTGAAAACACAGTTTAACATCCCAAGGGACCAATTTCCATAGTTTTGTACTCTGCTAGTCATAAAGTGAATAAGACAAATCTCTGTACCTCTGTGAGTTAGGCACGGGAGCGCATAACATTCCTTTTTGGCTGCTGCAAGGGATAAAGCTCTCTGGCTTAGATTGACCCAGAGCCTCTAGAAGAACAAAAGGGGACTCAGGAGCATTTCTTACACGGATGCTGGTTCTTGGTTACTTCCCCTGTAACACCCAGTCCAAGCAAATATCGGTCATACCTAAATGTTAGAATATAGTCTGTGCTGTTTTTAATATGTGTTTGAAAGGATGAGGTATGATAGAAAAGCAAATTCTAATGGCAGAAAAAAGAAATGAACTTCTTGACTCCAGACAGGCTTAAATTACATCCTGAAACATCCCAAAATTATAGCACCGAAGTCTTCAAGCAAAATTATAGCCCAATGGTGTCATCTATCAACACAACAGCACAAGATGTTTGAAGTGCTTTATTTTTACTCCAATGCCCAAGCATCAAATCCAGGATTTCTTCATTCATTTCTTTATAAGAATTCTAGAAGATCTTATACCTTTAAAGGAGCATTGCCAATGAAGAGAGTTTTTATGTAAAACTCATTTTGTCAATATTTTTAATTTGAAAAGGTCTCCTAACAAGTTTTTTTCTAACTTAAATTTCTGTAAAGACTTATATGAAAGATTAGTTTTATGGGCATTTGTGCTGGAGAAGCAAAATATCAGGAAAACGCAGGCATCTCTCATTCAGACAGAGGTTATTTTCAGCTTGCCTCCGATGTAACCTCACATTGTTTTTAATGTTCAGCTGTCACATTGTAAAGGACTTGTATATAAGAGAGGGATTAGTCAGAAAGGGCAAGTAGGACATAGGTAATTGACCAGATGTGAGAAGCTTGTCGGCTGAATTTAAAGAACCGCACATAAACACTCACTGCGCTTTGGTGTGAAGGTTGGAAAGGCAAAGCAGTAGGCAGTGGTCTGAATGAAAATGTCAGCTTCCCAATGAAAGGTATAGGGCTGATTTTTACTGCTAGTTTCTAGGGGAATTTCCTCTGAGAGCAGGTTACAGCACTGAGCCCTGTTGTGTTTAAGAAGGAAAAAGTATGTGTACTCAAAATCAAGGGAGTTAAACCAAACATATACCTATGTAGTTATAATGGAATAATAATAGCAATATCATAAAAACTGCCTAAAATTAAAGAATGAACTGGCCCATTAGACAATGAACAAATGGCTTCCCCAGCTATTCTGAATTCCTTGGGATCAATTAGTTACATAGCTTTTCATTTTTAGGGGTTTTTTTACTAATTGGTCATTTCATGAGTTTCTGTTGCACTATTCGGCTGGAGCAGTTCCTATTCTATATCTGCCTCTCACACATAGCTCTAGCCAAATTTGATGAGGCTCTGTATGCACAACATTGGTATGAGCAAACATGAAAGCGTCTCTTGAGAACCAGTAAACCTTACACTTTGTTATGTTTTTAACTCCATTTTGTTTCCGCACCTACTCCCAACTCAAGCAGAAAATAGGTCTTGAAGTCGCTGACTGAATTTGGTCTACTTTCTGCAACTTGGTTCCAAAGGACCAAAGTTTTCCAGATTTGGAGAGAGAGGGTCTCTCATGACATACAGGACTGTAGCTCATGGGCTACAGTCTTGGAGAGAGAGAGATGCTTCAGTAGCAAGGCACAGATCTTCAGAGGAGTTGTACTTTTATTTCTGAACTGTCATTCTGTGGTGGTTTACTGAGTGGGGAAGCCTTTGATTTAGAAAGGAGTTTAAAAATGTCAGCCAAATAGGTGCTTGGTCTTTATGAAAGGCTGTGCGCCAGCTGCCAAGATCAAGACTAAGCTTTATTTGCCATACTGTCTGAGTAGAAAGAGAATAAACAGGAGGAGGGAGGTCTCCACCTCTGGAGACAGACACACTCATAGTCTGGTAGGGCTGAGCTTGTGCTCATAGCATAGTAATATCTGTGCCTAGATCTATGCCAAAGGTCTTTCTATAAAATCAGATTGTTAGAGCTACATATAAAGATAAGACAAGACATAGGTAAGTCAAACAGGGAATGAGGAAATTACAGCCATTATGACAAGTGAAAAGTGTCCTGTCTCCACTAAGACTCTGTTACAACAAGAGAAATTAGAAAGGCTGATTATAATTTGTTTCCCCAGTACAGCACCTGAAGAGTCAACAGAAAGCACAGAACGAATTTAGGGCATGATTCACTCCTAAACATAGGCATCTAATGCCATTTGAGATGCCCTAGAGTATTCTGGCTGGCTTCCAGCTCCTGCTCCAGCAGGACATGGATCTCCCATCTTTCTTGTGTAATATTTCCCAGCCTCACTAAAATGTCAGGGATGCCCTGTGGCATCTCAAATTAAATTAAATGCCTACCTTTAGGCAACTCACCTGAGCCCTTCAGATTTAAGTTTGGCAGCCGTGAAACATTTGAGAAGATCTCTTATTTCCTCAAAAAAGATAAACAAGAAGCTGCCAACATAAGTACTTAAATTCCAAGAGGAATAGCTGGCGCTAAAGATAGTATGTCCAAAATCATTCATAGCTAATCCAGCTCTCTTATAATGAAAGAAAACAAAATTTTAACAGTCCTACCCACTTCTGTAAATCCTACATTAGATATTCAAAACACTTCTCTTAGGAAGCTTTACATTTGTAAGCTGACAAGTCATACTCACCCCAAATGGGTGTGATCCAATCAGCCATGTACAGAAATCATGTGGTGATCATGTCACATTCACATTAGGAAAGCTCAAATGCGGCTCAGAACAGTAGACATCTTGGAGCAAAATTTATTTCAACATCCAGTAATGCTTACATCTCGCTATGGACTGCAAAGGGAGTCAAAGTGATTATCTCAGCTCTAAACATCTAAACCATAGACACATAAAGTCTAATTCAGTCAAATGTGCAAGTTACATCACTACCAAACCAAACACGAGGTTGCAAGTTGCAAAAACAGTTACAGAGATGCCTGTACAGAATCTGGCATCCCCATTTTCTGAAGTATTTTAACTTTTAGTCCAGGGAACTACACCTCCATGCACAGTCACTTCTACACGAAAAACATTAAAAGAGCTACACAAAGTAAGAGCAGCCTAGCCACTGTTCATTGCAACAAATTCAGAGGCTCACACTTTTCTCACACTTTCAGGTTCTAAATGCATATATGCAAGCATTGCAGGTCCTGAACTGAAACTAAAAGACTGAGAAACAGGGCCAGAATTTCCAGAGAGCTCATGTCACTTGATGTAAGTGTATCTAAACGAGAATTTCAGAGCTAAGTAAGTCCTTATCTCTGCCTAGCTGAGGCACTATTTATGGCATTTAGGCAGCGCCATCATCCAAAGAATAAATACATATAGGGTGAAGAACCTGTGGAAGAAAGGAAGAAAATCTTATCAGCCTGTTGTAGCAGCCACTGCCTGGAATCATTCAGTTCTCAGAACTGAATTGTTTCTGAGGCTGGTGCTTACGGAAAAAAGTCTAAACAATATCTTAAGAGCAATGTGGCAATGAATGCCATTGCAAATTAGAAAATGCATTCTTCGCTGCCCTCCCTTCTTCAAGGGCAGTAAGAAAATATCAAATTGCAGTTCATTCCCACAGGGTTGAAACTAGACAAGTAGTTTCTAAGATCAGTTTGGTCAAACTGTTATAACACTGCATGTCTGATGTTTCAGTATCTATAAAACAGAGAGAGCATATGATCAGTGAGTTTTAACATTGGTTGCTATTAACAGTTTGGCTTCATGCCATTGCAACAATTAGCAGGTGTCCTAACTTACGGATTTTGGCAGAGTGAAGCATAGTTTGACCCTGATCTAAAGCATAACTAATACAGTGCTTTGCAAATATGAACCAATGACCTTAAGGTTTATTTTGAAGAAACAAAATGGCTGCTCCTTTGTTGAGAGTATTCATATGAGTTTATTCAGTGTGATCTATCTGAAATCATTCAAAAATAGAAATGCAAATATCATCAGCTGAGTTAAAACCGTGCTGCATTTACTAAGAATTTTCAGAGATGGGTTTTAATGATAATAAACATGGAAACAAGGGACTGGTACCATAAAACCTGTCAAATAAATGAAGAAAGGACATAAACCCCCCCCAAAATAGCTTTCACATAAAATCTCACCACAAGATAAAATACAGCTTTTGGTTAAAAAGAAAGTCATTTCTCGAACAACTTCCATAAATAATTCACTGCTAGGTTGTAAACAATAGAGAAGCACAGTATGAATGCCAAAGAGGGTCTTTATATGTCATAAAGCCACTCAGAAGTGCACTTGCTGCAGCAAGTCTGGCTGTGAGCTTTGATGTGCTGGAAAAGAAACTGCTACGCTGAGGTCATCAGTTAGTAGAAAACAATTTCCCTCATACAGAGAAGCAGACTTACTGCTGGGCATCTGACACAGACAGATTGGATTTAAAAACACAAGACTGCATAATGTGGGCGTGCAGGGGGAAAGAAATATTGTGTACACCTTCTAAATGACCAAAGCTGAAACAAAATAGATCGCCCTCCTTCAATAGCTATCAAAAGTTGACATGACAGTGTGGCATGGTTCACATATTAGTGCATTCACACTTTAAATATGCAGTTGGCTTGATTTGCTTCCTCTTTCTTAACTAAACTCCTTCCACAGGGAACTTAAGCTGCTTTATTGTTAAATGTCAGGCTAAACAATTTAAGTGACACAGATCAGGAGTCCATTTCTTATTGTGGGTAGATTTAAAAAGGTAATTCCACCTGCCGTTTGAAAAATCCTAATACAAGAAAAGTATCATCTGAGTTGTTGCAATACTGTGCCTTTAATTTCTAGACTGATACAGCAAGTGAAGGAAAAAACCCAATAACCTCCTAATAAAAATCTATATAAATATTAAATGTATATACAGTGTATACAGACACTATTCAGACCTCATAACTCTGAGGGAGCCAGCACAGCTGACATTGTAATAATTAAAGTAAAAACAACAGAGGAGAAAGGATGGGCACTAGGTGGAGAGAAGAATGTGCGCTTTAAAATTCCAGTGAAGAAGATGAAAGCATGAAGGTATATAGTGCTGGGCACCTGATTTAACATAATCAATGTGACAGAAAAGGCATAGGCAGAAGATTATTTCTGTGTTACAATTCCTCACTTCTTTCTTTGAATTTCATCTATAAATGCTCTGACCTACTCCACCTCTCAAAAGCTTGTGATTCATACTTTCTTGATGTCAAAAGCCTTTCGAAAACAGCTTTTGTCATGTGCAACTTTTAAATGTATTCAAAGGGCCAATTCAGACTTTCACTTGTCCAAGGTCGAGAAACACATTCCCTGGCAAAGGAATCACATTTTCAAAGGAAAGTAAGATAGGAACATCCCTGTTTCAAACAGTGAAGACAAAAGTATAGGCATCATAGGAAGAGACATGGAAGCAATCGTTTGCATTAATCACATGGTTGATATATTTAAAAGGAAGGAAGTACAATAATGTAGTTTAATAATAAAAGTCTTTCTGATGGGTGTCTAAAGCCTGTTTAGGTCATGTACTGCACCTCAGGAAAAATATGAAAGCAAGTTCATGTTGCTGTCTCAGGACTGACATTCAATGATATTGATATTTCAATCCAACATTGTTTTCTCAGAAGAATCATCATTTTGTACTCAAATCAAACTACACCTGAATATTCCTATGACTTTGAAAAAGATGTGACAAACTATTCTATTGTCAGGTTGCTCATCTTATTTCTAACAATACAAGAAATTAAGAAAAAATAAAGAAACTGCAAAAAAGAAGAAAGAAGTTGTGTATTTCTTACTTAAGCCAAGCAAAATGTGAATTTCCACTGTCAAAACATATAGCCAGTACTGATGTGCTTACATATTATCACGTTATATTGTATTTATAGCTTGTAGTTCCCTCACTAAGTTGAATGCGTACTGTTGACCATATCCATGCTCCCCAACTACGATAATACCCTCCCTCATAAAAGTAGAAATGTTAGAAATGTAGAAGCTCAGGTCTTTGTTGCAGCCAAGAAATACACAGAACAGCTCAGGAAATTGTGACTATTGGCTGCCTTAGCATTACTCTGGTTCTGGAGCTAGACAAATCCTTTCATCCAGGCTCAGGCCTTGCCATCATCTCCACTGCTACAAGGAAAAAGGAAAGCATACAGGAGCAGCAGTCTGCTCAGCTGTGAAGTTAGCAGGAGCTTGCATCACAAAAACTAAACAAGGAAATAAAGAAAGTTTGAAAGGTTAAAAAGGAGGCCACTTTCAGCCAGCTTTCACTATGCCACTGATGGGAAGTGTCATCCTCTCTGCATTCTGCTCAGTTTTATGTCTGAGATCAGGTAATGATATTTGGCTGTGAAGAGCTAAGTACTGAGAAGGAGCCCTGGGTTTGTTTCCTTTTGGACTGTGTTTCCCACCGGTAGGTGTGTGTTCAGTCTCCCTTTTGCACTGCTCTAAGGAGGCTAGAAAAGCCCAAAATGTTGCTGAAACGAGGAAGAGCCTGTGCCTTTCCTCCTGGAATCTCTGCTCCAGGCTGTGATACGTCAGCTAGGAGGTACCTGTCAAAAAGGATTCCCAAAACATCTCCAAATCACAACCGCCCTCCAACAATCACATGCCAAAAAGGCAGTAAATGTCTTGGGAAAACTTTGCTTATTGTGTTCATCGTTTGCTTCCTCTGAAGCAGTCTGGGCTGTGAGACATTTGACAGCAAGAAGTCCATCCTGAGTGTCTTCTAACATGAGAAGTAAGCTCTAGCTGCCCCTGCTGAGGGAACATGTTGCAGGTCCACCTCTGCTTTAAAGCTTCCCTTCAGGGTGTCTGTATCTGGATGCTGGGGCAGACCCCAAACTCATCCCTGTGAGGTTAATGCCTTTAAGGTACAGCAGCCCTTTCTGGGACAAAATAAGGACACTTGAACTTCTCTCTGCCAGGGTGGATGAATTTTCAGCCCTATATATCTGTAAAATCAGTAATGCTAGAAAAGTTTATCATTCACACAGTCCAGTGAAGTTTGGTTCCCCGGCATTTATTCACTGAGATGCCTCCTTCCTCTCAGAGTTCAACTAGGAAAAAGCAGGAGCTCATTAAAGCTTGGAGAGGACTTCTGGATTGTCCTCTGCTTGGTTTAAATATTGGAGAAAAATAGGTCAAAAAGGAACAGATTTAACAGCATTCCTTCTAATTTATTTAGTTCGGTCCCAATTCATAGGGCATCCTGCCTCATGCATTATACACTCAGACCTACCGTATCTCACTACCACATTCTCATCTGCAGAGCCTACAAACAGCCAGTTCAGCAAAAGCTAATAGCATTGAGGAACAGACCTAGCTCCACCCTTAAGTGGAAGGGTAGAAGACAAAATGAAGCCAGGAACAAACTGTAAATAAATTATTTCAAGTGTGAAAGGTCAATTAAGGAACGTGCTTGATTTTACATTTCTCGGGGAAAGAGTCTCTTCTTTAATATGCACTGTACATAAAACTGTGAATTTCTCTCTCATATCTTCTGTCTCTGTACTATTCTCTCAGTGCTTTACAGCTAGGCAATATTCAATCAGCACAAAGGGCAAAGTTCCAGATTTCGGACTGCTCGCTGAGACAAAGCGGTCAGTTATAATCAATGTAAATTTTATTATCAAGCACTCTTTGTATCTCTGACACACACAAAACAAATGTCAGAACAGCCAAATTAACCCTTCATTAAAAGCGGCAACTTAAAAATCTATGATTTCCTGAATGTTGCCATTTTACCAGCATTTGTGTTTGCAGATTAATCAGTCCCAAAATGACTACTTCTGTAATGCAGGCGGAAAAAAAAGGCAAGTGTGATCTTCTTATGAGATTCAGGTGAAATATTTCCAGAAGTGATAGGGAAGCTTTAGGGCTCTGTGCAAGGTACTGGTTTGGTTTCATCTGCAGTGCTTTGAACAGCAATGTTCAAAGAAGAGGAACACAGGCTATGAAGGGCTTAGATAAGGGCTGCAAAGTTATCTCAGGGAATCAAAAGCCTATTTTATTAGAGGAGAATAAAAAAGTTTTGTTTGCTTAGCCAAGTAAAATAAAGTTTGGCAGTAAAAGTGGTTTGTGCTCTATAAGTACACCACAATTCGTGATAAACTACAGGAAGAAGAGCTCTTTAACTCTAAGGTCACTGTAGGTGCATGAATAAATGAGGATAAACTGAGCATTAACTTTTATCCAACAGCTGCACAAAGAGGAGAAGGCTCTATTAATCAGTAAAATGAGGCTCTGGAATAGTTTCCGGTAGAGTAATGTGTTCCAGCAATACCAGGGAGTTTTAGCACGGGGCTTGATGAGATGACGAAAGATGCTGTGCAGCACAGCTAGCTGCAGTAGCAGAGTCCTGCACTCTGTGACACAGGAAGCCATTACCCACCATAAAATTCTTTTTCTCAGGACAATCAACCCCGAGACAGCAACAGGCATTAGGGGTAAACCTAAGGGGATGCCAACAGGGAGAACAGGAATTTCAGAAAAGCTGTGCAATACTGACACCTTTATATAAACAAAGAGTAATTATCACCTTGAACTCAGAGAAAAACAATAAATCATTATTTTGCTTGACAAATATCTCTTTAACACAGCTATCATATTCTCATTCAGAGCTAAAGATGCCACTATAAGCAGGCACATACATATCCTCATCCTAAAATGAATGCTTTATGTGACCTAGTTCCTAGAAATGGAAATCAAAGGCTTTTACTGATATATTTTGAACACTGTATGCCTTACTTTGTATAAATTCAAATGTGTAGTAAGAAATGCCATCTTGTGAAAATTTCCTGTTTGCATTTGGGAATAATGTGGTTTAGAGGCAAGATATAATGGTTTAATGTCTGAGACGGACCCATATAAGCAAGTTTAATAATAAGGATTTACTTTTGCATTTATTCATCAGAGAGCTAATAAGTGCATTCTTTTTTCCCCTGTCAAGTGTAGTCAGTGCAGAAAAGGACAAGGCATTATAGTAGATAACTCTACATTCATTTTAATAATGTAGTTTAAATAAAGATGTAAAACTCTTTGAACAAAACCCTGGCAGCATGCAGCCATCCTCAAAGGTTACCCTATGTACCATAAGAGTTTCAAGGACATTCTACTGCAACATCTTGAGAATTTCCTTTGTGTTTCCACTGAAGAAGTTTCCTAGTTCCTGTATTTCTCTTCCTTGCCCTGTCACCAAAGTTGCTTTCTTGGGGAGGGGAGGAGGGGTTGCCTTTCCTAACATAGAGAGAAAGAGAATGGGGAATAGGGAATGGAGAGAAGGAGGGCAAGAGAAAACAGGAAAGAGAAAACAGAAAAAGAAACATAGCCGTCAATCCTTTGAGGTCAATGAGATTATCAGCTGAGAAGATTATATGCATTTCATGGCTATTTCTAATCCAGTTTCCTTCATCACTGAAATTCCTCTTCAGCAATACTATCAGAAGAAACATTTGGGGGGATAAAGACCTAAGAAAGTAAGATCAAGAAAGGATGACATCAGCAATTCCCTGCAGCTGAGTATTTTATTACAGATAATTGTCTAACTCAAGGAGCAAAAGATCAAGTCCTGTGATCACTATTTAAGAAAAGAAGGAATGCATGACAGTTCTCTAAGATATTTTATTTCTTCCTAGTTGTCCAATAATAGGCTGATATTCTTGAAATTTCAAATGGTTTACTCCATACTCCAAGAAAAAGAAAATATGGAATATCTCACCAGTAACATTTTCTGGGAATTTCCCTTTCACTCAAAAAATACTGAGCTATCAGAAACGTTCAGCTATAAAAAAGCTGCTGTTCCAGTTTCAAATTTAAGGAATTCAAAGAATAATAATACAAGAACTAAAAAATTAGGAGAGGAAAACAGTCCCGGTCAATAAATATTTTTGTTTATCTTTCAAACACGCTTTTCATTCATTCTTAACAAGTAGCTATTTTGAACCAGAGCAGCAGAATTTTTAGCCTAAGAAATGTAAATATAAAATCAAAAACAACATTAAAGCAAACTAAAATACTGACAATTAAAAAACAATTTTGCAGTGTAAAGTTTTCACATCAGCTATTGTTAGTGGATTTTGACAAACATTGTTTCATCTAAAAGTTTCTGCCCATCTCCTGTTAAAGGCTGTATAATAACTATTTCTCCAGCAAGGTGCTACGCTTTGATTTAGTGTAGCTTTCAGGACAGGCACTAAATCTCTAAATCAGGAGAGCACGTTCACATTTTCTAAAAGATACTTCAGGCTAATTACCCTGTCTGAACTGGAATGTGCTCCTGAACAAGGATCTCTGAGTCTGAGCAAAATAGATGATCATACACTTCAGCATCAAGGCTTACAGATGTCCCTTTTTTCAGACGACTGGCTTTGAGAATGAAACTAGGATGGTAGTTTGGTCCAGTTCTCACTTGATCATTCAACAGGGTGAGAATACATTTGGAACAGTCTTGCACAGCCCAGGAACTACAGGCAAGAAAATGTCATATTTTGAAATCCCTGCTTTTCTTTTCATCATTCCCTTCGCTATTTTTGAATCTGGCCTTCAGCAAAGCAGGGTATGTCTCCTCCTAGTTACTCTTCAGGATTGCTGTTCTGTATTTCTATGTTCATAAAATTTGATAGGTTGGGATTTTCTTCCTTTGTCTTGTATTTGGTATTATTTTTTCCTGTCCCGGGGAGCACGAACAGCACAATCAGATTTAGAATCATACAGAATGGATGGTTCACAAACAACTTTTCAAAGTTGTGAAAACCACAAAAGTGGTTTGGTGAATGCTGTCTCCTCTGACTAAATGGCCAACAACAATTGTGCCTAGACAGTTCTGGTGAAACACAGCTCTACCAGTGCTGTCACTACTAGGTCTCTAGCATAAATCAAAAGTATTTTACCACAACACACTCACAATTAACTACGGAAATGACATGTGTGCTCTTTGCAGATCCCTAGCTGCTTTGCTGCAGCACAGGGCCTTCAAAGATTTATCAGTTCACTCAGCTCTCTGCAGAACAGAAAGTTTGATTCTACACTTTGTGAGAACTATATTTGCACGAAGGGTGCAAATTTGCACGGAGGGTGCACCCTTTTTTGGAATAAGTACTTATATTTTCTTACAGTGATAAATAAAGTGCTGCCACTACAAATATAACTGGAAGTGGTGATCATTAGAACAAGTAGCAGAGAGTTTAATCTATTTTTAATTTGGCTCATTGTGGATATATGGTAACTGGCCACCTTATACTTGAGATTTGATAGCATCAAAATTTTAAGAACCCATAAAATGAGAGTTAAGCATAGAACAAATCACATGCAAAAACATAATTTATGCTGGGAAAATCATATGATGTCTTTATATATACACTAAAAATAAAGTATAATTGAAACTGTAGCAATTCAATAACATAATTCATAAGAATATTTTAATAAAGCAATCAAAGCAATATAAAATATTTCAATTAGATGCATATTTCATATTTATGCAGTTCAGTACTCTCCTATCAAATGTTGGTTTCACATTATTTTAATTATTAATAACAATGATTCCAAGTGAAAGGAGGTTTATGTGCTTAAAGTTTAATACTTTAAGTTTAACGCTCGAAATAAATCATGCTTCCACTGAAGTCAGTGGAAAAGCTCTCATTACCTAGAAGTGAAGCAATATTTCACCTATCATACCCATTCAGTTTCAAAAGCCTGAACCACTGTTTCGCTGCACAAGGCACTGACTCAACAAGACTGTCACCCGGGAGTACTCCCCACTTCCTGTTTAGCCATGCCCTTCAGTACACTCTTAAAGAGGCACAAAACTGGTCTGCTGAATTGGGGCTGATGGAAAAGATAGTATCGCTATTTGCAGTTTTATTGTCTTGCAGTTGGGAGTATGTCTAGCTCCTTTCTGCTGTTTTGTTTTATTATAAGACAAAGCCTGGTCACCTAAAACATCAACAGAAGTATTTAGAGAAAATGAGCCCTGGCAGGGCAGTTTGCAGGCATCAGTCTAAGAACCAGCCCTAGGACTAATTGCAGAACAGTTGCCAAAGCCTTCTTTGCCTCTCCTCCCTCAAACCTGCCACCTCACCCACCAAGTGCCCACAAGGAGGTTGGCCTTGAACCTCAGCAAAACCCTGTGACTGTGCTGGTGGGCCGCCAGCAGAGCTGTTCCAGAGGGCAGCCGATCCCTTATGAAACAGAAAAGCTAGGAAAGCTCTGCAGGGGGCAAGACAAAGCTCACAAGTGACAGGGGAACATTAGCAAAAAAGTGGAAATGAGGAAGGATGCCAGACAACTGTTTTGGAGCAAGCCAGTCATCTCCAAAGCTCAGGAACCGTCAGCAAACCCTTATTGTCTATGGGCTGAATTTAGGTTGTATTCCAACCAATATTCTAACTCTTTTGTTATTGCTTTTATTTCAGTCTTTGGCTGCTCTGCTATTTCTTAGCTCATTCTAACAATACAAACCGCTCACAGCTTTCCATAACTAGTCATTCATGGCTGAGCAAAATGCCATCTTCCAGCTACGGAAGGTCAGGATATTTTACACCTGAACCACCTCGTTAATACTTGCCTACTGACTTTTTAACCTGACTACTGTAAGACATCATAGTTACATATCAAAACTTGACAATAAATTACAGCCGATTCAAAAAGTAGTACTGCTTTTCTGGACAGAAGAACAGACAAGCTTGCCATTCCTGTTGAATCCTGAACCAGGACCAAGGCTGGAATCCATTCTTTATGAGGACTAGTCAGCATAACAAAGGCATCTCTCACAGCACGACTTCTTGCAACGTGAATGTGCCACAGGCAAAGGAAAAGAGTCACCTGGTGAGTTCCCAGCCCAGTTTCTATTCCACAGTCATTTTGTTTCTCCTCAGTAAGGTTGGAGTGATCTTGCATCTGGGCAGCTTCGCAAAAAACATCATCACATGCACATCCTGAAAGAGCTTTCTGACAACATTATTAAACCCTCACACACACCTGCAAAACCCCACCGAGTGAATCTGGGAAGATAAAGAACGCCATGTGTTTATTTTAAGAAAAAAAAAAGTGCCTGGTGATCAAACAGTGGAAGCACAGGAAAAGCCCTTTTCTCACCGTAAGCATGCTAAATCAATGAAGACCCTGAACCAGGATTCAGAAGATGCAGGTTCTATTTCCAGCTCTGCTGTTAAATCACCACATAAATTAGGGGTAAGTCACTTTTCACATTCCTCTTCAGTTTTTCTGACCTGGAAGATGGGTGCAACAATACACCTCTCAAAGTGGTGTGTGAACAAGAGCACCAAAGAGCTAGACCATCATTATAAAAGCAACCAAAAACAACTCTGCTCAGACAGTACATTCTGAATCTTTTTCCCTCCAACTCTGTAGCTATTCAGTGGCCTTTATTATTTTGCTTCTATCCTTTAGAGCAGTAGATGAGCCTTCCATGGAGAATGGGTCAAAGATAACACGATCATTATTGAATCTCATAAAATCATTGGCTCTTTTTCCCCTCTGCTCTTTAAAAGCCCTGTTTGGGGACAGCATTATTTTTTGGTCTCTGCAGACTATAAGATACTTTGGAAGATTTGGTTAGTGATTTATATTTAGAGAGAAGTGAGTTTTAAGATGTGATGGTGAATCTTGTTACCATGGGTTTTACAAAGAGGAAGGTCTCACAGCAATTCCTAGAAGTGGTCCAGTGAGATTTCTTAAATCTCAAAAAGTGTGTAGGAATGAGTATGCTTTAATGCCAAACTTCAGTTTAGTACCACCTCTTCACTTTGTAAAGGCTATGTGGGCTTTTCTTTTCCTGTTTAATTTAGTATATCCTCCATGCAGCATCAGGCAAGCCTGCTGCCTCCATGCAAAATAATATATCTCGCATGTTAGTCCTCTCTTTTGTTTTTCCTGTCTTAATATATGCATGTCATGAGGTTTGAGATGTGAGTGGGCATTTTCATAAAGCATATTCTGTATTTTTGTTGCTGACAGTGGCTTAGGTTTTGAGAGAGATGTATGAGTAACTAAAGGAGGGAAAATTTGATTAGGAATGGGAATGACTATAATTGTGTTTACCCTGCAGCTCTTCTGTAAGAATTCTTTTAGAAGGAAACCATTTGACCTCAGTACTTGCCTCAGGATTTTTTCAGCGCATTGTTGCTCTGCAACGTTAATTACACAGGAGCTGTATGTGTGGTCATATCTTAGACACACTGATTATCTAACTAAAAGAGTATACTTTCCTCCTTGCTCCCTTCAGCCAGCTTCTGACCTGTTTTGAATCTTTAAGGTTCATGGGGTAAAAATACTGTGCAGTGGTTCCCGCATTGCTCAAAGGCAACTGAGGTGAGAGGAGAGAAACAAAGACACAGGCACATGAAGGGTCTGAACACTTTGCTCCCACAGCACCAAGACAAAGGCAAAAATGCTAGGAGACAGCTGGGATGAGAAAGAACCTCACAGTGGGTGCGCTGCAGAAAAAGGAAAAACGCACTAAGGGAAGGAAAAAGAAAATCTACGTTGGACTGGTTGTGACAACAGCGTATTCAGGGAAAAGGAATAGAAAGCAGAGAAAAGAAGGCAAAAAGATACATGTTGTTGCTACTAAACTAAACATCTTCCGGAAATCTCAAGAATATATCACTATCCCAGAAAAACCTTAGAAGCAAAAGAGAAAAATCAAATAATTTTGTGTTTGCTTGTTTATTTGATTTGAAATAACGACAATCCTTTGGTTCCACCTACATTTAGGGAACTCTGGGACCCCAGCTGGGCTGGGCTGTCTTCAGTAGGGAAAAGAAAAGTGAAAATAAGAAAGACAGTAAGGTGAACTGAAAGTACATTTTAACAGCAGAATCTGCCTACTGAATAATTTAAAACACTGATATTCATAAATAATTTCTCAAAAAGTAGAAGTGACACCAAACTCATTACACAGATGAAATTCCTGGGAAATGGCTAATCCTCTGTTTCATTTGCTTTGGTCTTTTGCACTAGATTGTATAGAGCAGAATCTGGAAACTGATTCCGTAATCTATGCCTGCCGGATCCGCTCTAGGCATTTGCATGCACCCATGTCAAGAGCATCAGGACTTTATTCCCACTAGCAGGCACACCTAAGCTTTCCAGCACCCCCACTTTCAATCAGTCTCTGAAATGCCTTAGTCCATTCCTCTACGTTTTTTGCTCTGTGTGAAGGTGATAGGCTTTCCATTTTACTTAGTAATCAATTGTTAATTCTATTAAAAGCTGAAGGGTTCGATTATATGTATTAAAATAATCTTTTATTTTGATCAGTTTTGTGGTATTTAATGAGATAATATTCTATAATTAAATCATTGGATACAGAAATTTGCTATATAATTAATAAGATCGTGGTCCTAAATGACTTCGAATAATGAACCCAAGAAAGTCCCAGATGATTAAAAATGCCATCAACTAAAATCAGCGACATATTTCCTAACCACATCTGGAAAGCAAGGGTGGTCTTGTCATCAATGCATTGCAACAGGCCCTCTGCTCTGTGCCTCTCTTGGAAAAGGTATATAATCTTGCTGAGCCTAACTTCCTTATCTGTAAAATAGTAAATCTTTGTTTTAACAAGATCCTCATGTAAGCACTTTAGGGCAAGGACAGTTGCTCATCCTGTGCACACATACTGCCTGGTAAGAAGGAATGGTGTTATCATAAGATAAATAGTAAGAGTTAGGGAACAAAAGAATAGCTGTAGCAGGTGAGAGCAAAGGTACACCTTGTTCAGTATCCTCTCAATGACAGTGGCAACTGGTGGATGCTTAGGAAAAGATTAAAAGTGCTATGCCATATCTTCCCCTCCACATTACCCTGGCTACCTGCAGTTGATGAAGTCTGAGAGATGCACTGAGCTGTTCAATAGCTCACAGTGGACCTCTCAGCAGTTTCTGAGCCCAGTTATACAGCGGATCTCCACAACATCTCCCCATAAGCAGTGGTACAATTCAGTTATTCACTGTGTAAGAGTGCTTCCTCTTGTTTGTTTACTGTCTGCTGCTGCTACTTTTAATTCATGCACCTTATATCCCGTGCTATGAAAAATGAAAGAATCAAACTTTCTCTACCCACTTTCTCCATGACATTTATGATTTTATATTTGTATATAGAATATCATCCTTAGTTATTTCCTTTGCAAATTATTTAGGTTTTTCCTGGATAGAAGCCTTTCCACTTCTGTAATTACCCTAATGTTCTTTGGAACCTTTTGTTTCACTTTCCCCTTTTCAAGAAACAGAGACAAGAACTGTACACGGCATTCAGGTGTGGTGTACCACACATTTATACAGTGGCATAACGATACTTTACATTTTGTTCTCATTTCTTTGCCTAACAATTCTTATCATTCGTTTTGCTTCTCTGACCGCTGCTGAGCATTGAGCTGGTGTTTTAATAGAGCTAGCTACAATAATTCCAAGATCTCTCTCCTGAGAGGCGCAAGCTAATTTAGGATCCGTCATTCTGTATGTACAATTAAGGTTGTGTTTCTCCATGTGCATCTCTTTGCATATATTGACCTTGAATTTTATCTGCCATTTTACTGTCCAGTCATTCAGTATCATGAGATCCGTCTGTAACTTTTTGCAGTCAATCTAAGAGTTGAATACCTTGAATAATTTCCTATCAGCAAATTTTGTTACCCTGTATTCACTTTCTTTTCTAGGTCATTTATGAGTATATTGAATAGCTAGACTTCCTGAACAGCAGCCCTGCGTTGTAACACCTCTCCTTATCTGTACCTTTGGTTTCCAATCACATAATCACATTTTCCTATCTTTGCATTCCTATCATATTTGCCTTTACTAAGCCACAAGAGGAACTTATCGTTTATCTCAAGAGAGCTTAGTTTTCTTAAACCATTTTGATGAGGGATCATGTCAAAAGCCTTTTGGAAATCCAAGTAGATCAACTGGATAATTATATTCATATATCACTGACTCCTTCAAAGAATTCTAGGTTACTTGTGATGCATGACTGCCTTATATAAAAATTCTGATAATTCCTTGCCATGTGCCTTATTCTTGTATCCGTACAAGATAGTTCATATTCTTGTATTTGATTTGCTTAATTCTGTTGTTTATTATGAATTTTTATATTTTATTATGAATTTTTATATACCTAGTGGAGAAATCAGTATCTGGCTTGTCAGCTGCCTCTTTATAGACCCGTAATGTTGCAGACAATTTAAGCAACAATATGTAACTATTGACTACCACTGTCAATAATGCAAAATTTCATTTTTAATTTCTGTTAGAATGCTTGAATGAATATTACCTGATTCTTTTTATTTATTAACATTCATTTTATCCCTGTCTAGAACATTTTCACTTCAGTTTGTGATGGTTTCTCAAGCTCTGACTTTGTAAAGGCTTACCTAAGTCCTCTTCAAACCAACACCAAGACAAATAATTCATGTAGCTTTTCTGCTATAGACTTATCATCTCTGGGCATTCCCTTTACCCTTGAGAATCCATCTGTCCTACAAATTTTCTGGTGAGCTTCTGAATTCTAATCAATTCTTGAAGAAAGAAAACCTATTTTTTTACCCTTGGCAAGTTACTCAAAATCTTCTTCCTTGTTCCAGTCTTACTATTAATTTAGCCTAATTCATGCTCTTTCCTAGCCACCTTTACTCTGCTATTTAACCATGTTTGCTTTTCTTTGGTCTTTTCAAAGCGTTTTTGATAGACAGAATACGGTCAGTATCTCTGAGAGTGTCTATTAACAGTCACAATACCAACTAAAAGCATTTTATCCTTTTACCTGTAGCTTTTAATCTCCTTTTAACAAGCTTCTTCCATTTTCTGTGAACGTCTTTAAATAAATTGTAATTCCTCTCTCTCCTCAACTGGTGTTCAAAACTGAGAAATTATTTTGAGCATATTCTTTTGATGTGCTAAATCTGGAACAGGACTGATTCTCATGGAGTGGATGGAGAAGAATATTCCAGCTGTATTTGTATGTATATTCTGAACAGAAGTTAATTGGCTGGTTAGTAATGCAAGACATCTGGGAGGACAAGGCAGGTATGGCCCAATACTTATAGGAGACCTGTGCTTTTTTGAAAGAGCAGCTGGAAGCCAGGCAAGATATATGAGGGCATCTAAAATGGTACCTTTGCTTAAGCACCTAAATCACTCCCCTGCAATTCATCCCTTCAGTTTAATAGAATGGAAATTATTTGGCAATTTGAAAGATATACTTGTCTAGGAGAAATCTGACAACAGCTATGTCTTCAGTATAGCCAGCAATAATGCAACAAGATGCAATAGCTGGAAGTTAAGAATATGTTATGACTAAATAAAAAGCTGTACTCAGAAATATGTAAGTAACTGGTTGGTGCTTTCAGGCTGCTGTTGTTGCTGTGAACGTGTCACCGCTGCATAATTTTAAACCTAGGTGGGATGTATTCCTACATGGTAAGGTGTTAGCAAGCCATAGCTTTTCTGCATGGGCTGCTCGCATTCTTCAGCCCTGAGCGCTCATCCCTTTCCATGTGGCTACACAGCCTCAGGACAGAAGTGTTACCCATGCCTAGTAAATCCTGCCTGAGGCCACACTGGCCTAACAGGAAGACAGAGGCCATGGCAACCAAGGTGGTCAGCATTGCTGTGGTAGAGCCTATATCCCCTGATTTTGTCCTCATTTTGATCAGGGCCTAATCACAAGTGTGCACTGCCTGCCTGAGGGCGTCAGTCTGCTGCAGCAGTGTGCCTTCAGTCAGCCCTGCCCCACTGCCCACACCAAGAAACCTCTCCCCAGGCACTGAGGCAAGTTAGAAAAGTCCCTGACTTTCTGAAATAATCCATGCAGCTTACGATCCATCCCAAACTGCCCACAAAAGGGGGCAACAAGTTGGATGTATCCCAGGCGGCGCAAGAGGGATTCCTGCATTCAGAGAGGTTCTGCAGCAGCGTCATGTGCAAGGCCACAGCAGATGATCACAGCTGGTCTCTTAAGGCCTTATAGTCACTAAATCTATGAATATTATATATAATAGCTATTACGGTGGACAATTTTTTTAAAATTATCTCTTTAATAGTCAGCAAAAGAGTCTTCCTAATATTTTGTTACATAGGTCACTAAGGAAATACCTACTATCAAGCCGATTACAATTAAAGCCATAAAATTACTGATGGGACAAAGAAACAGTGGTGATTATTTTTGTACAGTGCATAAAAATATCAGTTGCTGTTGAATTTTCTGTAATGCTGGCAAATTGAGTTTTACCTTCTGTGGTCTGTGAGCATCAGCATATTTTATTTCTACTCTTGAGGTCATTCTTCCTTCCGAAGGAGAGATACTTTTTTTTGGCAGCAGTTATTCACAACTTTTTTCTCACTCCATTAATACTGAAGTTTTATTTTCATGTAGCTTTTTAGATGCCGAGGATCTATTGTATAACAACAGCCATGGAGTACTATATTCTGGCTATTCACAGGCTACAAGCTTCTTTACAAATTTGTCATGACTCTAATTGAACCAATGGAACTGGTTAATTTTCTAGAATAGTTTCTGATGCTTGGGCGGAACTCATTGAAACTCTTCTGTGCGTTCCAGTAGAGGCAGCTCGAGAGAGACATTTTTTGAAACAAAAAGAAATCTGGCTGGGGGGTTAGAAGGTTTTTGGAGAAGGAGACTTTGGGCTACTGACAGAAAAAAATGATGCACAAGTACCTGGTTGAAGTCAAATCTACTTTGTCTGAGACTCAGTGGAATTTAAGATTATAAAAATCCATTTTTATAGATCATGACAGCCTGACAGGTTGCTGCTTCTGTGCCATGCTAGATTAGAGCATTTCAAAAGGAAAATTATATGAAACTGAAATATCTCTTATTCTGTCACTGCAGCCTAGGTGAGTCATCTTCCTCAGCAAGCCAATTGCGATGACTTAACTGGTGGAGCAACGAGTTGTCCACTGAAGACGCTTTCAATCTTTTTATTCTCAAATTTGGAGACAATATTTTGTCAGTCATTAACAGAAACAACAAAGAGATTTTTAAACAGCCTCACATCCTAGGAGGGGAGGGGGCTAAGACAAGAGTCAATACATTTGGTCCTATATGGGTGCCTTACTCCCTCATCTAGGGTTGCAGTGTTCCCTTTGGATGTGTCTATGCCCTCAACAGGGCTGGGTGACTTATTCTCATGCACATATGGTGCATCCTGAAAGTATTTCCTCTTTATCTTTTTGAAAAGGAATACTATGACCCCAGAAATCTATAGTCAAGCCATACTCTGTTATTCTACCTTTAATCAGTAATGTTAGCAATATAGATTATCAGTTATTTTACGTTATGTCTTAGTTTTGGAATTCTCAGAAGCGGTGCTGATTGAAGCCCACATGTACAAGGTGTCCTAAGCTATAATGTCTTTATGCTGACACTCCCAAGTCTTTCTAGGACAAAGACTGAGTGGAGATTCTGTCCTTAGGCACTAAGTCCATCTGGGATATGAGCAGTATGTGAGACTTTATCAGGTGGATCTACGTGGAAATATCTAGAGATAAAAGGTGAATGAATGAACCACTGCATGAGCCTTCAATTTCAGTCAGCATTTTGGTAGTTTAGTTACATTACAGATTGAGGTCATGATAGGCAATGGGTTTGTTCTATGTATTTCAGTGACTCTTAGTACTTTGGGGAGGGGGAGATTATTTTGTCTCTTAACAAAAACAAAATTAAAACACATCTCTGAAGACGGTTGCCCTTACAGAAGAGATATGTGCTTTGAAGTATCATACTTCTGCATAGTCTTGATAATCAGTAATGAAGAGAGAGTGCAGATTACAAAACAACATAATCAAGTGATAATAATGAATATTTCAACAGGCAGACATTTCAAAGTTTTAATTAAAATTAGTAGTGCTATTGATATTGTAATGTCTTCGGGTAACTTACAGGCATGTAATCACAGACCTCCCAAATGGCCTGCACTGCACACGCAATTAATTATAGAAGATGTTGCTGCTCCCACCACTCCAGGATCTCTGAGATTTAAAGCGAGTGCTCAAGCATTTCGCTACAGAAGGCAGCTCCACTACCACAGCCAGCAGATTAACTATTATACTTAACCCAGATGCTGCATTGCTGTGATTTGTGTCCCAAATCTGTTCTGCTAGCAACAATCTTTACTCATCTTCTTTAATAACACAAATGCTTCTCCTTTTGCCTAAAGTAAAAGCTGATATTTTTAAACACAGCCGATGAGAGCCTGAGGGACAAAAAAATCCCACCTGCAGAGATGTTCTTTTCACAAGATGCCCCCACGCTGCAAGGGGAAGAAAAGTTTAATCAAAGTACAATGCTAACTCTCACTTTTCTTTCACTTTGACACTGCCTCCATCCAGTGCTCCTACTCTGATGTTCTTTCAAGATTCTCAGCTTTTTCTGAAGTTAATTTTGTCACCAGGGAGCAGGTCTGAAGGCTCCTTCCCATAAGACGAGGGATCGCAACAGTACATGCAATTCACAACACAATGGCTTCATTTAAAACATGGAGGGGTTGTTCAGAAACTGCCCCTAGTGTACTTTGACCTATTGCTACCTGTGGGCCTGGGCACACGTTTAAAAAGATCTTCCATGCCCCTCAGTGAAATCAAATCATTATTTTGAGAACTGAATCTCACACTGAGCTATTCCGAATAAATCTCTCTCTCAGTTCAATCCACCTAAGTCCTCAAAGCTTACTGTCAGGAAAAGCAAGAGCACAGACTGCTTATGAATTCTTGCTTATGGATTTGTGAGCTTATGCACAGTGGGCTCAAATATATCTTAAAATAAAGGAGGGGGTGAAACTGTAGCTTTTATGTGACCTTTCCAACCTCTTTCCCAGCAAGTTAAATGCTCCACTCTTTGCTGGACAGGAGCTTTCCTCCAAACACACCCCTAAGCACTTTCCAGACTGCTTGCTGGATCAAAGACTACCAGGCAGCTCCTGAGCCCATTAATATTGATAGGAGTTCTGCTGCCAAAGGGAAACAGAGGATTAGACCCAAGACCTTACGCCTTCTTCCAGCCAACTCAAAATGTTGCTACTGCTTCATGTTGTTTAATGTACCTGGTAGCACTGGAGGACTGTCTTTCCCATCCCAAGGAAAGCAATGGGTATTTACAAAATACAGTGACATCCTCCAAGCCTCTCCAGGCTAATTTTTTGCTAAAGCATTGTGTCAGGCCATCACCTGATTTCGGCAGCTGTTCTGCAGGACAAGGCAACTTAGTTAGGAACGTAATAAAAGAAGTGAAAAACCAGTAGTTTGGATTACTTATTGAGGCTGCTAACGCATCAAAATGACACCTCCTAAATTGAAAAATAAGGCCATTCATCATGGCCAGGTCACTTTTAAGATTTTCAACGCAGCTTAATTCACCCAGTGGTGCACACCGTACCCTACTTTGCAGTCAAACCCACCCTCCAGGGTTTATTTCATCTCCTGTGAGGGAACTGAAAGGCCTGCCCTCATTTATTTCAGGCCTTTGAAATGACAGTGTGTGAGGATATGAGGAATGACAGCTCAAAAAAGGAGGAAAATGCTTGGATATAGCCTTCCTGCTCCTCTTTCCATCCACTGGGGAAAAGGCTGCTCACAGCCTGTCCCACTGTGGTGACACAGGCATCACCTAGAGACATGATTACTGCAGAGCAACCATCTTCATCCTGCGGCAGGGTGTTAAAAACGCATGTACTGTCGGAGAGGTCTCTGTTCTGCTGCGAAGCAGGTGGCAGGATTCGGTTCTGGCTAACAAGTTCTTAAGGCAGACCAAAATACTAAGACTAGGCATGAGTTTTAGCATAAAAAAAAGGAAACACAAAACATATTTTGCTGAGGGGAAGCACACATTCACTTTAAAAGAAAATAATGGTGACTTTTTTACGAGTCTTTAAGCTATAAGCAGATCAATTGCTATTGGGATCCTTACGGAAATGAAATGGTTCAGTTATTGATAGAAAATATATAGACTAACCTAACTTCCCATTGTGTTGCTGTTTTAATACTAAGCAAGAATTAAGGCTGACACTCAAACATTGTATTAATCTGCATAAGCTGCTGCAAACTACTTTCCACTCTTCTTTTTACTTTTTTTTAAGGATGACTTACCTCTTATGGAGCCCTTTAGAATGATTATCAGAACAAAATCTATTGATTTCAGCTGCACCATTAGTTTTTTTATCATCCATTCTCTCCATTGGAGCACATTAATACCTAACACAGATGTGTCAGTGATCCCCAGGTTCATTAAGCCATCCACACTTTGACAGAATACCTCTGAAGAGTTCCAAAGGCACCATGAAAGAGTTTTTATGAATGATTTCCCAGATACCTACAGTACTCCATTTTTATCCATGTGGCATTTCCATACTGATATGGAGCTCTTCCTATATGAATCAGTTGAACAGATTTTATGTTGCATTTATTGCATACTTAAAAAATGAAGGTACTGAAATTACTTTTGCAGGAAATATTAAATAAAATTTCCAAGACATTCAGTCAGCTGCTCAGTGAGGAGTCTGGGCTCTCAGCTTTTGCCGGTAATGGGAGAAAAATCTGAAGAGACAATACATTAATAGAGGTGTGACCTATCAAAAAATATTGTTCCACTTCTTTCCCACTTTGAGGAATACACAGAGCTTGAATTGAAACAGTGCGAGATGTACACCATACCCCCACTTTTTAATCTGAAGCATCAAGATGCTACCACTTCTCTGAGCAATGGCCACATGGGGGATCTCTGCAGGTGTTTGAGGTGGGATGCTGCAGTTTTGCTTTGCAGCCAAGCTAGCCCGAGTCAGGCACCATTGCCTCTCAAAAATGCAATATCCTTCTGAGCAGCAGGGACACAAAGTCTCCAGGTGTTTGAACCCTGAATCATATGACCACTTTTTTCCTTCCCTTTAAGCCCCAGTAACACATTAATTAGCATTATACACAAGAATACTTGTCCAGCTCATGCTGTTTGGACTCAGAGTGCATGGAAATTACAGGTTTAAGGAAACGCTGCAGAGGGAAATGGCAGAGCATTCCTACAACAGAACTTCTCCTCTCTGTAGCAAAGAAGAGAAACTGTCCACGCTCCTTGAAGTGCCTGTTGAAGGCCATAGTTACTCAAACACATCTGCATGGACCGGGGGACATGATTTTCAAAAATAGGTGCCTAAGCTTCAGCTCCTAAATGCATACATAACTTCATAAATAAGCAAACTCATTTTTCAGAAAGGCTATTTATCACTCAGCAACTCCTACCACTGTCAGTGACTCAGCACTTATGAAAATCAGGTGCCTTGTTTAGGTTTGTATTCCTCACTCCCCGTTTACTCTCAGGCTCTGCCCCTGTAACTGGCTTAATACAGATACGGAAACTTCAGTATTAGCAGCCATTTGCAGCTTCAGAGCCTACAGTTCTTACACACACTGATGCTCATTCTTTTGCAACTCATCTTACCATCTCTTTATTAGTCCAGTTTCAAAAGATAAAAATACAATTCCCATTACAAGATTCTGAAGACCAGACAAGAATATTGATTTTTAGCCTTTATTGGTCAAAACCACAACACAGTCTATTCATATTTCCCTAGTTAACACTACTACACAACGTACTCCATTCCCATTTATGACAATAGTGGGGATGCTAACAGACATGGAGCTGGGAAATTTCCATCTGAGATTTATTTGGATTAATACTCACAGAGTGTCACTGTGTCATAATCAGGCATCCACTATCGCTGTAGTCAGTATGGGCCACTAAGTTCATCAGAATATTATGTTTTCCTGCGGATATGTATGGTACTTTACAGCATATTGCTGTTGACACTGGCACTATTTAAAGTAGAAACAGATAAGATACTTACTGTGGATCTATCAGTAGGAGATTTAAGTTCCCAGTTGCAAGCTACATTACTAACCAGCCAAAAGGTCATTTTTGCTATCTTCTGTGCCTTCTAACACATGACCAAATACATATGATGCAGAATTACTTTTTCTCTCATTGAAGAATTTGCAATTTGAATGGAAAATAGGCTGACCATGAACGGCAAACAAAGGCACCCAGACAATATCTGGCTTATTTACTCCCTCTTACAAACCCTGGACTAAGAGCCCCATGCAGAAGGTGAAGTTGACAGTAGCTTAAAGGCCAAATTCAAAGAAATTCCACAGTTAAAGCAGTAATTTGTTACTAAACAAATTTTCAGACAACTAAGTACAAAGGTAAGAGAACAGTCAGGGATGATAGGAAGTTGAAGTAAACAAGCTATACAATTTAATTCGAACATGAGTTCAGTTACGAGTTCAGTAAGGACAAACAATTTTTAAAGGTTTCAGTGTCGTGGAAACAGCCTTGGCTAATTTATGGAGAATAACTCAGAAAAAACATTGTCAACTTCTCTCTATTCAACTTCTCCCTTAAATGGCAAGACAAGTGTAGCAATATTCTCTTAATCATATTAACTTTTAAAACTCCTGGGAGCTGTGTTGGTGGCGACTTGAGATGGGATAGGCTGAAATAGTTAGTTACAAGGCATAATTTAAATGGGATTAAATGTCTGTGCCATACAAGTGTTTCAGCTTCAGCAAAAGAGACCAGTGGAAAAGAACTCAGGTAAAAGCCCTGGAAAGTAAAGGGGCAAATAAGCCAAGCTGCTGCAGCTTGCTTACCATAAGCAGTTTTCCATAACCAAAGGTCCTTACTGATATTCGCTTTACAGTATTTCTGCTAAAATGAGAGTTTGCCGTACTTATTTAAAAACATGATATCTCAACACTGACTGTACTATCACTGGAATGAGCACAAGGCGAGCTAGAGGATCCACTTAAATAAAAGATACCATTATTAAAGGTCAAGCTTTTCATTTTTGAAAACCTGAGAAGGTTTCCTAAAGATGCAAAATATTTCCCCTGCTGAAATGGAAAATTATCATCTTTCCCATTATTTTCTCAAAAGGACAAATACCTGACATTATTATTAAAAACAAAGTAGATAGCAGTGCATCAGGGTATAAGCATGACCTGTGTCATTCCACATCTTCTCTTTTGTTCTTCGTGATGCTATAAGAAACATCTGTTGTGTACAGAACATAAAAGGTGAGTAATTCACACTGAAAACTAAGAAATTTAACTCTTTAAGCCTGTTCATCAGTCAAAAGCAAACTTGGGATTTTTTTTTTTTTACGACATGTAGCTCGTCAAAACCCCAAGATTTCTGTGTAAGTATACTTCAGCTGGCCAACTGCACCAGTAAAGCCAACTGGGAGTGACCCTATTTCAAACAAAGGGAGAGAAAACAATTCATAGATAAACCTACCCCAATTAATAGCTATAGACCCCTGCAAGAAGGTGCAGGTATAGTCTTGAAATGCCTACAGGTAAAATGGGTGGATCTGAACCTCCCCTACTCTGAGTGAGCATCCTATCTTTGGGTATCCAGGAATGCTACCACCATTTCTTGAACGGCGCTTGTTATGATGCAATAAGTAGGATTGAAGCATTTTGCATTCTAAAGATAAAAGATGTGCTAGCCAGCATATTTCATAGCCCTAGAATGACAGTCCATAACAACATAACATTCAATAATACCATTCTAAAACAAACCTGGTAAAGAGCTGAGGTTTTCAGAGGCAGATTTAGCATGGAATGCCACTAAAATATCTTTTTTCCATGGCTGCTGGTCCATTCAGGTGTCAAATAGCTTGAAAGACCCTCATTTTTATGATGACACCAAGTCCTCTCAAAGTAACAAAATGCAAATGTAGTTCTTCTGCGTGTGTTATGATTATGGTTACTAAAAAAAAAAAATCTATTAGAACTACATGCAGAAATAATCCTTGCAGTCTGTCATCATCAGTTCTGGTAGCATATAGTTCATAAAAGAGCTCAGAAAAAGTGTCTAAAATAGCAAAGTAGAAGAGCAAAACTAGTGTTATATTTCAGCTTTTTCCATACATAAAACAAATCCACAGGAAACCTTAGCACAAACATATTCTGACTGTTCTGAGTACCTAATTTCACAGCTTTATTATTTTTACTGAATTCTGGTGACATTCCTTGTTCATGACTACAAGAAAGCAAGTCCCTTCGCCATTCTTTGTCCTTGTGCCATGGCAGTCATTACTGATGATATTGTATCTGTAGGTCAAGACATCAGAAACTGGACACCTTAGTTACTTTCTGGAACATGCTTAGAAAGCAAAAGAAAAAAGGCATTCTCGTAATGTTTTTAATAGATAGCATAGCTGTGAAGTCTTCTGCAGATGACAGAAAGAAAGAAATATTTGACAGGATCCA
This sequence comes from Struthio camelus, assembly GCF_040807025.1. Taxonomy (NCBI): domain Eukaryota; kingdom Metazoa; phylum Chordata; class Aves; order Struthioniformes; family Struthionidae; genus Struthio; species Struthio camelus. Next base: position 134,623,177 of record NC_090942.1, read on the forward strand.
GCATGTGGATTGACTGCAATCCCAAATCCTCAATTTAAGTGAAAAACACAAGGATATAAAGCCAGGGTACTTTTCCACTGAACAGAAAGGATTTGCCACTCTTTTCAGAAAGGGAAAAATCCTCACATACTCCTTAATTATGTGTCTAAAAGCTTAGGTTAGGCCAGGTTTTAGACATTTAGCTAAGTAAAGTTAGTTTCAAGTTACAGCAGATTGATAACTTCGACTGCTTCAGGCTATTCTAGTTACACGTGCTTACCCTTTCTATTAGTATAATAAGTGCATGAAGCTGTTTTACAAAATTTGGTTGCTAGTCCTTTGTGGTCCTTACTACATTTAATATATGTAATGTGAAAGGCACCGTAACATTCTTGTAAGGCCAGATCTTCTGCTGTTTTTCGTTCCCCAACACATTTATTCTCCTTTTTTTTTTTTTTTTTACTGATTTAAATTTTAATGATGGACAATGGCAAAAGAGGACACCTTATGATCATTTTTTTAAAACTAAACATGTTTACAGGTGCATCCTGTGAAGAACACTGCATCAGAGCTTAGCTGAAACTCCTAGAAGAGCACCTGAGCTCATTCCTTCTGTAGCTAATATTTCACTATTACTACACCTTCTTTATCCAGGCAGGATATATTTTTTGTTTTCTGCAAACAAGCTACTGTGCCAAACAGTTTTCTTCCTATGTCCAGCTGCTTTTGAAGCAAACCACTTCCACAAACATCACAGATAGCTTCAGAAAGATGAATTTCCTAAACAGAAAAGCTACAGATACAAAGTACTGTCTCAGCCCATTAGAACAAAGACTAGCTGACAGCCTAATTCCTTCACTCTCAAGGGAGTTGGATTTGTGACAGCCACTCAATAACACAAACAGAAACAGAGAGAAAAAGAGAACCCGGAAAATACAGAGCACCTTTCATTTCCTAATCTAGTAGAGACAACTCTAAATGCCAAGTAAAGTTGAACCATCTCATTCACGAAAATGTGATATTGTCAAACCTGAGCAATGGAGGGACTAGAAAAGGCAAGGTGAATGCGCAGAACAAACAGGACATACAGAGCCTGACTCTCTTCATGCTTCACCAGCTCCAGTCCAGTGTGACTGGTCTCACTAACTTGCATCGATTTACTCCTGATTTATGGCAGAGTGAATAGAAGGTGATTCAACCCCAAATTCGGGCTCAACACAGCCCCAAGCCTCAAAAAAGTTACTAGTCTGGGACTCTACACCATTCACACTGATGAAAGATGAAGGCCTTAGCCTGAAGAAAGATGTTGATAGGTGAAACGTATTGCAGGACCAGAGGAGTGGGAAGAGGCAGAAATTACTCTTGATTTAATCACTTTTAATTACATTAATCACAATTAATTACATTAATGTCCAAATGTCCCAAACGAGTTGCTAAGGCATGTACAATTGGGAGCGAGAGGACGGAGGGAGACAAGATTTTCTGTGAATAGCTAAACCTTTAAATGCTAAATCTAGAGACACCTGGCTTGCTTCTGAAACCACTCACCTCCATAATGTCTCAATGTAATGCCTTGTATCATGCTTATGTACTGTAATCAGGCGGCAAACCGACTAAAAACTGAATTTGTCAGAGTCTAAACCATAAAGACTTTCTTTTTCCTGCAACTTTTAAACCATTTTTCCTTCCTTTCATGAACTAGGCTGAAGATCTTGAGAACCAAGTTCTGGGATTTCTGGATGCTAGTAAGAGTTATACCTCAAAGTCTGTAATTCTGCTGGAGTTGTCAATAGTTCCATTTGCTAGCAAAAATGCTGATATCTTTAAGGTGCATCTATTGTTGTCCTATTCCACAGTCTCTACGGACACTGACTTGCAAAGATGAAACTCATGAAGGGGCAGTCAGTATCAGATCATTACCTTATGTCTCCTGCTGTTTTCCCCATCTGAGAGAAACTGGTTTGACCCTGCTAAGTGTATCTGTCAGGGATGGATCCATCCAGATATCACTGCTGTCTAAAGGAAATCTGTCTGTGCAGTGATGCTGATGCATATGCTGATCATCTGTACCACTGGTACCAACAAATCTGGTTCAAAAACTGAACATTTTATAGCATGAAATAACCTAGGGACCTTTTTAAATCTCAGACTTCACAGCAGCTATTATACGGCTTGACTCACTCTCGCTGAACACACACAGGGAATGGCAATGTGACTACTGCACTAGAAGCAAGGCTAGCAGTATCCATGGGGATTTTTAGCAGCTGCAGTCAAGGGAATAGTGTATGAATTCACATCGTAGATTTTCCCTCTGTTTTATGCGACTTCTACCTGGTCAGACTTGAACTGAAAATGACATGACAGACCTAATCAGTGCAGATCTGTCCCAGATGAAGAGATGTTTTCTCCTTCAGCAAGTCAAAATATATTGAGGAGGATTAAAAGTTTGCCCTGCAAAATAAATCCAACACATATTTGTCTCTTTGAAAAAACAGCAACCTGGGGAACTGCTATTTAGTAGAGATAGGCTTCTAATAGGAGGACCTCATTATATGAGTACTTCATCTGAAGTTAATAGGAGTTAGTGGCAGTGCAAGAGAGGTGAAGATCTGGCTGTAGGAGAGCAGCTGTGGTTAATGACAGGAACAGGTATTTACCACTCACTGCGGAATGTGAATACTTTCAATATTCAAACTTAAATTTTTTTAGCTGCAAGCCTTATTAATTGGGAAAAACCTGGTGCAGAAAACCAAGGGAGGAAGGAAAACTGAACCTGTGTTTACAGTGTCATCACACATTTTATAGGAGTATTTCAGCACTGTGCTTTTTTCTCCCTTTTATGTGATCATACAAATGAAGAGAATACGAAGGGCACCTCTGAGTTGGGGTCTCCATTGCATTCCCTACCTTGTGTGATAAATTAGAGTCCCACTTGCTTGGAATTTACAATATGTAAGTCTGATTCAGCTTCAGGAGAAAAGCATGACTTTCACCCATGCCGTATGCCAGTATCCCCCAGAAATGAAGGACTGAGACACAATGAGGCATACAGAACCTAGTTATCTTGATCCAACTCTAGTACCCTATCCAGTAGACCAATCACAAGGTCGCTCATATTATGATAAATGGCAATATGCTCTTATGCACTATTGATTATAATTAAATAATGCAATAATTATTATTTATATACTCATGCAAATAACCACCCTCAAAATGAACTACACAGGTCCGGCCAGTGCAGTTGCATTAGGTAATTACAACATCTATTTATTGGTGCTTCCAAAGAGTTTATTCAACACTGTACAAGAGATATTTTGTGAGGGGGGATTCTGTTCTCATCTCAAGCAGCTGATACTATAAATCAGTGCATATTATACAAAACTTAAGCAGATTCAGAAGCCACTTCATTCTCACTCCGTGTTTGATTCCTGTCTCCACCTCTATGATAGGCAATCACTGAGGGCAAGGATTGGAAACCAAATCATTTAACAAAAACAAATCAGAACTGCTCTTAATATCACTGACATTTTCAAAATTTGGTCTCTTAATATAGGATATTGCTTTATTTAGGTAGTTGTTTCCATAGGATATATAGCGAGATACGTTTTCTGGATAGAAAACGTATGTGTTGTGGAAGATTACAGAAGTGTAAAGGAAAGTTGCAGGTCCAGCCCTCATTTCTGAAGGAATGAATGTACCTGAGTTCTCTTATGTTCCTATAAGAAATAGTGTTTTTTCTGTTCTTGGCTGCAACCACCAGACAATTTGCCTAGAGTCTTACAAGTGCTAAAACATATAAGCCCAGAAGGCTTTGTTCTTTACATAAGTGAGTAAAAAAATCATAGCAGAGCTTTGAATGAAGCATAGCTGCAAAAATTGCTCCTGTCACCTCTGAAAAACAGCAATGGGTGCTGCATACTGTAGGCTGTAGCTACAGAAAGACCCCAGTGGGAGCAGTGTTCATGGCATGCAGCTAGCAGTGGGTTCTTGCTCCTGCTCTAAAGAGTTGTCACTAGACAGTCACTGAATTACAAAACAGGAAAAACAGCATGAGCAGATTGGTTGCCAGCATCCTCATGGCTGCATGATTTAGATCTCATTGAGCTTGACTGGATGATGTACTGATGTCATGTCTGGATTATGTACTGAAAAATTAAAAAAGAATTCATTGGTGTCAGTATTCTTATTCAGCTCTGAATAATGTCTTTATTAAGGTTTAATATATTGGAAACTCAAGGGAAAAGATGGTATGCCTGTATTGAAATATGAAATATAACCGGGGCATTGTTGTGCTCATTTCAGTGTAATTGCCGAAGAATTGTCCCATTAGTCTCCGGCAATTTGTGAACAGCAAAAAAGAGCCGCATGAAGTGAACTGAAAACAGTATCATCAAATAATAACCTACAAAGGAAAACAGAAGAAGAAAAATGGTGTGAATACAAGGTCAGCACTGGACAATAAACATCTAATGTGTGTGGCTGCAATACAATTGCTCACATTTAAATATTTATTCATTTCAGGGATAATTCAGTCCAATAAAATTACAGTTCTTTTGCAGTCATTCTTATTTGAGTCATTCTTTATTCTCATGTGTATGTTAAGCCAAAATGGATTAATAAAGTCAATAAACAATTTTTAGATCAGCTGAAATTCTGTGTGAACATTTCCTTCACGGATGCCCCATCGTGGAAGGGGGCTCATGGATCATAAGATGAGTCCTGTGAGCACCTTGAGAGGATACTACTCATGTTGGTGAAAGACCACTCCCCTGTACCCAAGGGAGTGGAAAGGGGCTATTAAAAAAAATTCGCGGAAGTTATACCTTCTGCAATATATTTAAACATACCAAATAGCCCAGTTCTTTGGAGGCTAGTTCGTGGTCTACCCTCTTTGTAGCCCCTGAAATCACTGCCAATCCTAAGAGAGGATCACATGTAGGGTTGCATTCTGCAGCCTTTCCAGGCACTTTATAGCAGCTCAAACAAACACTGCTGTGTAGAGTTTTACTTCAGTAAGAGCAATGCCTACACCAAGCTTGTAAGAGGGAAGAAGCGGAAGAGAAATGATGGAGAGGAACTGGTACAGGAAGGGGGTGTTAAACACTCCTCTGGGTTTGGGACCATTCAAAATTGTCCACTGAGGCCTGAAACAGCAGAACGATATTCATGGCGATTACATTTCGAGTAATTACTTCTAGGCTGAAAGAGCTCATTGTTCCTAAAAATGCCATCGTTAATCAACTGTAAATTTCAGGCCTATTTTGCAAGGGTCACAGTAACATTCAGCAGCATTTTAAACCCAATGGCTTTCCAAAAGTCTTGCGCAGCTCCGCTTATAATGATACAGGCAGGCACTGTTTGTCACTAGTTTGCTATGCAGAACTTCTGGGGCTCTTTTTGTCTCCACGGATATGTCACAGCCAAGCAGTGTGACAGCCTTAAGCATCTGCGAGCAAAATGGCTTTTTTTTTTTAAGTTTTGTTGTGAACCTTCAACCCTTTGGCCGTGGAAAATGCTTACGCAGACAGGAACTGTGTTTCTCTGGACAGCACTAGCTCCAAGTGCTGTAGTTTTTGCAGCTCTGGCTTAAGGGGCTCTGAGTCTCTGTGCCATGCCATACTCTAAGCGCTTTCATGCCCTGCATGCTCTCAACACACAACGTTTGCACCTGTTACAAGGTGCTTCTTTCTAGCTGTTGTACTGTGGAGAAGTCATTAGTAACTCTCACTGAAAAGCAGTAATTGTTTACACCGATGATATTTATTATTTGCTTTTGGTCATGTTGTGAATGCGCAATATTTTCCTATCTTTTTCAACTGCAAGCAAAATTTGAAAGCAGACAAATGCTGAACCCTTCCCTTCACCTCAGTGTGACATTAGTTATCTAGACAATAACAACTGCAACAATGTACCACATTAAAAAGTCATCATATTCTTGCTGCAGACATTACGCTTAGAGAGAAAAGAAAAGGGAAAAGTAGGCCTCCGTTTGCTTTCAACAGAACCACATTTCTAATCAATGAAATGCTGTGGCATAAAGCAGGCACATAAGCAAATCGTTTAACCAGTCCGCCCTCATGAGCAACATTAAAGGCACTTTCTCAGTAATTTAAACCAGTGACATTTAAGAAGGAAGCTCCAGTATCTCTTATCTATTGGAAACAGTGAGGGCTACAAACACTGCCCTCAGAGGGGAAAGGAACTCTGAAAGGAGAAGTACCAAAAAAGGTTGTATGTAACCATGAAGAGCACTGTAACCAAACTACAGAGAATAAAATAAAAAACCTTAACATATGAATAAACTAAAATAGATCAAACTAAAAAAGATCAGAAAAAAAAGGAATAACAGGAAAGAAAAGAACTCAATATACTTAAAGGAAATAACAATTTAAGGCAGCTGTGAGCAGTTAGTAAGGAAGTCAGTGCAGCGATTAGGAGATCACCTCAATGTTTTGTGCCCAGAATCTAACTTCCAACCCCTGAGTGAAATGCCCAATGCACTTGTTAGGCTTGTACTATGTTTTAGGAGACCAGAAGAATGGATCTTTGCTTTTTCCAAAGTTATAACCCAACTTCCTAAGATTATTCCTGCTGATTTCATTGGGAACAGCAGTGCCCAAAAGCAGGTCACTCATACCAAACTGCCTGCATATGTGTTTAGTTATTGTTCCATTGACATCCTGACTTGCATAGCTTTCAGAGGGCTTAGATTTAATTGTCCTTTGAACCGATGCCAGAATGTGGATAAACTGTAGCAGAGACAGTAAGATAGTAGTCAGTGCAGTGCCATATGCATTTCTCTGTGTAGGGGCAAGAAGACCTTTGATAAGTAAGTACTACTGTCTAGGCCAAGAGTCCCCTATTTGTACCAAAGAAATTAGATATCAGAGCTCCAGAATACATTGAGTATCAGCAGTTGGGAATCACAGTCATTTTTCAAACTAAATCTGTAGAAGTCTGGCATTGCAAAAGTTTTTAGCCCCCCTTACTGTGGTCTGAGGAGACTCTTAACAAATAAGGAATGGAACCTTACTCTTCTGAATGAAGGGTTAATTAATTTATTCCACATTTAAACTACTCTAGTCATCAAGTTTATACCACATATTTACAAACTATCTGTTCCAATGCCCATTGATTTCAATATAGATTAAGCCATTCATTGTGTAGAAACAGTGTGTGCATGCTGAACTCATAAACTACACCTTCCACAAGGAATCAAAGAGTGAATGCATGAAGGTGCACTTGGAGCATCATTCAGATGTGCTGCTGAGAGTCACAGTTCAGCAACAGTTGAAACTCCTTTTTATTCCTCTTGCCCAGTGTTTGGATATCCCAGAGGTACATCCACATAGCACTGGATCCACGATCGATCCCCTTCTTAGCTGGCTGAAATTATGCATTGCCTTCAAAGTGCACCACCAGCTTATGGCAGTGGATAGCATAAAAGGTTTAATTAAATCAACTTTAAAGGAAGTCAGGATGTGATATGCTAGTCTGGATTTTTCAAATCATGTGTCAAGACCAAAAAGAGACAAAATGAAATATTATTTTTGCTTAAAATCATGAAAGTGGAAAAGCAACAGAGGAGGCCTTTTTTTCTATTTATCCTTTTATTTTATGTATTTTTTTAGTGTCTGGGGTTTTGTGTACAGTCACAGAGACCACAAATTCCTTTTCTTCTTTTTTAAAATTATTTTTATTACTGCTATTGATTCTGTTTTAGTAAAAGCTAGGCTGCTCACATAATCAAATGAATCCTGTGGCTGGAGTTTAAGAGACCTCCAAGGTAATGAGATCTGTAGGGAGAGCTGGCAGCAATGGAAAGCACATACAGAGAGATGAAAATGAGATTGAAACAATTCAGTTTGAAATATTTTAATTAATTTGTGACATGGAGATCTGCCTCTCTTAATAGATGGAATCTGGACTTTGTGGTAAACATGTTGAGAGGCACCCAGGCACCTGAGAAGTGTGGGAGTGACTGGTTTAGAAAGACTTAGTGATGTTAGAGAGAAAGCAAATCTGTTACTTTGATTTACTCTTTCTTATCGTAAAAAAAAGCGTGAAACCAAAAGCAATGAGTCAAAAAAGGATAAAAAGATGTCCTATGTAACACACTATCGGCCGATAGAGGCCAAGAACTAGAGAGGACTCCCACAGCGTGTAGGCAAATACACTGGTAATATAGATTTCTTATTGCTGGAAATGGCTTATCCTTGCCGGACAGCCCAAGAGGAGTTAAAGAGAAGAAGGCGACGGAAAAGGGATCGGATGACACAGAGCATCCTGTCAGGATAATAATTCAGAAGCATTCCTGTTACTCGGAATAAACAGCTCCTGGAATAAGAATTATTTACTCCAGACATACTGCCCTTTAGACTTAAAATGTCTTCTGAACTCCAGTCACTGCCTCGTACATAAGGAGGTTCATCACATTACCAAGTAAATACCGAGTAACAGTGGGTGACCTGTATTAACAAAATGTATGTTGGCATAATCTGATGTGCAAAGAAAATAGCTTAATATTTTGCCTAAATCTATGTATTGTAAGAAAAGGCATTTATCTCAGCCCTTTCAAGATAGCCTCTGACTATTTAAACATGTTGTCGCCTTCTGTCCTATTTATATTTTTTAACCGCCTAGCACATTAATAGTACAGTGTAGGAGAGAGGGATGCTATGCGCACAAGAAACAGGTTTCCAGCTGCCAGTTAATATTTGTTGTATGCAAAATGGAAAATCAGTAAAAACTGGGGGTGGAGAGAGGTTATAAGAGAGAGCAAAGACAATAGTTACATCCTAGCTTAAAACAAGATGCTGAAGAGCACAGTTGTGTATTGGTGACCTCTAGGAGGACCTAGCAAATATTTGTGATGCCACATAACCGTGAAACATTATTTTCTTTACTGGATAGACAAGAGGATTTATTGAGCCCTTTATCCACCACAGGTGTAGCCAACCCGCAAAATACAAATATTTATCTTTGTACCCTCACAGTGCCTCTGTGGCAACAACGGAAAGAAGCTGCTTGAGAGGTATTAATCCTTTTTTTCTTTCCTCGCCTTCCCAGCCCCCTTCCCTGTTTGGGAGAGGGGCTGCAGCAGAGCCTGCCGGAGCTGGAGGAACGCATCCAAATTGTGCTGGTGACATCCAGCGGCAACTCCCAGGAAATGAGAGCTGATTTCTAAGTACCGTAGCTGACATGGAAATAAACTGCATTAAAACGTGTTTGTTACCGGGACTATCAGCAATGTTGCACATCTGTAATGTGTGAAAACAAAAACCCTAATCATATGCTATTCACAAAACTCATGCAATTTCATCAGTGTGGTTTTTTTTTTTTCTTTTTTCCTAGCTGTCTGTGTTGTGATCACATCAAAGGGAGGCAGGAGAGGAAGTACAGAGTCTCTTTTGTTTGTTTGTTTGATCTTAAAGACGCTAGTTATTCTCTCTATTCTAGCGCAGGCGAGTCTAGACAGACTTTCTCTAACGCTGTGCAATACCTCGCAGAGGGCTGTTAGCCCCCCTGGGCGAACGGCCGCTCCTCCTCTCGGCCGCTACGCGCTGCTTCAATTACCCATGTCAGTTCGGGGTCGGCACTTGCGATGGGGAGGGGGCTTCTTGTAAACCGACTTCCTTGTGAGAAAGGATTCTTCTTTAGACAGATCTCAGATAAACGTGAATATAATATTCCTTTGCAATGTGCTCTAGATGACCCTACTGTAGCGGGGGTGGTGACCAGATGATCTCCAGAGGTCCCTTCCAACCTCGACCACTCTGTGATTCTGTGATAAGTCCATTTGCTCATGTGTAGGGGTAGATACCAGTGCTGTGCTGTATATAGTGCATGCACTACATCTCTTTAACGCACCCTTTTAATAAAGGTCAACCTATGAGACAGGGCAGGACCCAGACATGAGCCTGCACAGCTTGAATATCCATTTTTGACCGTGGCTCCCAATGTATATACATCCTCAGAGGTACCTGGGACCTTGGTCCCGCTGAAATCCGCCCAAAAGCTCTGGCATCAATGAGACCGCACATCTGTGAGTCCAGGCAAGCACATCTGTGCCTACATACATGCTTGCAAGTGCGAGCTGAGAGACCCCTTCAGAAAGACAGGGTTTGCACAAAGGACTAAGCTATGCCTTAGACCATGGTCCTTGTTACTGCGTAAACTAAGTCCATACATTCAGCAAAAATGCCATTAAGTGCTCCTCATACTTAGGAAGCTATGTGCCTTTACTGAAGCTCCTGCCACTCCTCCCAATACAAAGATGGTTTCATGGTTTAGAAGTCTCTGATTGGCTAAGTAGGGGGCTTCAAGGTTGGTCTCTCAGTCTCACTTTCTCAGAGCAATGTGTGCAGAGCAAGGCACCGTCAGACCCTAACTGTGAGGAAAATACACAAGAAAACACAAAACGACTCCTGTACATACATTCAAGGTTTAATTAGTCTAGAATATATTTAACATATATTCATGCAAATTGACAGAGCAAAGGACAGTAAACAGTTTTATAGCGTGTATTTATAATTTAGCATTTAAACGGGATCCTGGAACCGTATTAATAATACATAAATTTCTTGCTTCCTGCACAAACAAACACTGTGATTTTAAAACAGTCATGTGTTACCTAGAATAATAATTTATAGTCAGAGTATTTAGCTGTCTACAGAATTTTCTGTTTTGGTATTCTTAGTGCTGTTCCAATGGTAAATATTTAATTATTTAAAGTAAGTGATTAAGCAACTGCTTTCTTAAGCGGTTGAGCAGGGGTCCAGCCCACCTAAACTGAAGCACTTGAGTTTGCTGGACAGGATCGCCCTCTGGAGGCCTTCAGACATACCTGCCTGTCTTCAGCTCCTGAGCAAGGAGATTTTTTGCTGTAGAAGATGCTTAAAAATGGGTCTATGTTAAGCAGACTGGATCTCCCTGCTTTTTTCTTGCTTAGTATTTAGAATATTTGTTGCTATATGAGATATTTTAACGAAAAACCACCTTAAAAGGAAAAATGTTGCAAAGGAAAAAAATTAAGGATTATAATCTTTTTTGGTTGCATTTAATGTATTCATGTATAATACAGAACTTCATAATTTGGAGTGGACAGTTTCTTTATGATGAATGTGTGGTGATTAGCACTGAATGATGAATGTCAATTTAATATAAAAAAGTTTCTCCTTCCACAGGGATTTTGCAGCATACTTTTGTCTTAGACTTACCAATGCGCAGTGTATAAATACCATTATTTTAAAATGGTGTGGCTTTAGTTATCAATGACTATTTCCACATACACATATTCTAAATAGCTGCAAGTTCCTATCTGAAAGGCAATTTTTCAGAGCTGAAGCAGGCGTAAAGTTATTCAAAGCCTTTTCATCAAAAACAGAAGACCATGAAGAAGTATAGCAAAAATTAGATATAATATTTAATTAATATTTAATTAATTTTTTTGCCTTTGTTCTAGCAAAAAAAAATCCATTTATTTTAGACAAAAGTTATTAATTACTAGAATTTCAATGTTTTGAAGATTTCGGTAAAATATTTCTTATCTCCAAAGTGCAGGTGTGTAACAGATGAGGTAGACCCTCTCCACAGGGTCACGGTAGGCCCAGAAAGATAGGGACCTATACATGCATTGTAGCCCTGTATGTGTCTTCTGATTTCTTCCTGTGTTTTGAGGAATGTTACTGTAAATTTAGATAGGGATATTTAAAACATTTCTCAGAGAGAGAAAATAGAAGAGTTCAGTATTTTGTCTGCTCACTGAAGGAAAAACAATCCGATTTTTTTGCAGTAAGCTACACGCCACAGACCATTTACAATACCACAGCCTCCCTGATATTGTATTTCTTTAATTATCTCTCACTTACACTAGCTTCTATCTCCAGATACACATGCACACACATATATGTGGATTTATTTTACTGTAAACTTAACAGGCACCTCTCAGCTCGTAAGAATAAATGCTCCCCTAACTACGAATAAACATCAAACGTACATTTGGGATGCCTGATATATTTTGCAACCAATGCCGAATACTTTTTCTGTAATCATAAAAGCCATAAGAAAGTGAGGAGAACAAACCTGTAAAGAGATTAACCTTGTACTTGCACCTATTTCTTTTGTTTACTGCATGGCATACCTGAATAACGGCCAGTGCATTCTCTGCCTGTTACATTATCTGTGACAGTTAATGCTTTTGCTAAAAGTGTGAACAGAGCTAGTCTGAAATTCTTTTTCATCAAGGTTTTATTTATTTTATTTTACTGAAAAATACCATTTTTTGAACTCCAAGTATTTCAAATTTCAAACATTGCAGGTTTGAAGAATTTTCACAGAACCCAAGGAAATATTACTGACTCTGAGTGAACCCTGAGACAACTCTGATTTAATTACCTCAAAGTAAGCGATCTAATGCTTCTTGGCTTCAGATTTAGGGGCCCGTGCAACAGGAGGTCCTGTGGTAATTCCAGGTAATCAGAGCTAGCACAGTCCCTAAAGTTGCATCTGCAGAAGAAAGCCTTGGTGCCAAGCTTAAATTAAACAAATTAAATATTGATTTCTCCAGAGAAAGAGGGAGAATGGCCCCTTAGTCCTGTGGTCCTGGCTCTTGTTTGTGAAGGAGGAAAGCTGCATCCTTCCAACACCAGAAATCACTCACTCTGAAATTTTCTATGGAGCCAGAGGGTATCCATCCCCATTACAGTGCTGAGTAGTCATGTTCTTTTTCAGATCCAAGACCTAACTTGATGCCTGTTACATTCAAAGTCAGGACAAAAATGAGAATAGTTTCAAAGGGGAGGACTGATCTGCCTCCCCACCACCACCAGGAATAACCATCATACTGCTGCTGAAGTCACCTGAGAGACGGGTGAAGTAGGTGCAAGCACTTATAGAGGGGAAGCGGTCCACGTGCTCCACGAGCATTCCCTAATCTCCGCTACCGCCTGATGCATTGTGAAAGGTAGGAGCAGGGAGCAGAACAGAAACCACCTGTGCCTTCCCCGTCTTTCATGTGCACTGATTAGGCAAGCGCCACAAATATTCAACCAACAGTCCAGGCAGGTGGAATAATGAGGATGCAGTCCTATCTGAGAATGCAGTTCTTGACAAGAGAAAAAGACAGCTGCTGAAAGCAGAGGTGCAGATGGGCACGACCAGAAGCAAGAAAATGTAAATGTAAGAAAAGTCAGCACCTCCAGATTCTGGCACCTTCAATCTAGGCCAACAACAAAGCGGCTTTGCTGCTCTCGGTTCTGGGTGAACAGTTACAGCCCCCAGCTCCAACATAAATGCCTGTGAATGCCTAGCTGTAAAGCACAAAGAGGGTAACTTGCCACCAAGAAGAGGATAGAAGCCATAGGTTTGAAAGTATTTTTTAAAATGAAGTTTCAGGTATAATTTTGGTTTTGTATGCAAATAAATATATGCTTTCAAAACATTTCTCGTATGCTTAACATGATTTTTCATCATACGCTTATCCACATGACACCAAAAGGAGCAGAAGACTAAGTGGATATTAACTTTTTCCATATATAAACTTGTCAGAGGATAAGATAACGCAGAACTAGTTTTTAATGAAAAGATATGTAGAGTTAATTTACCATGCAAGACTCATGGCTCCTTGAATAAAAAAATTAAGTGCTAGTCTCACTCTTAGCTAAGACACTATCTGTTCTCATGATAAGACTCTCAACATTTCTCTGAAAACATGTTATTGGAGGAAAATGTGTAAGGTCTAATTTTCAAAAGTGTCTCCTAAACTGTCCATGTAACATTTACATACGGCATGTTGGCTTCCAAAAATCATGTAAGCATGCATTTTTGTTAAATCAAATGCTGCTGATAGACCTATGTATTACTCCTCTTGCACAACGTAAGCATGCGGGGAAGAAGATTTCTCCATATTGCAAGTGTTAAAAAGCAATACGAGGTGTTCCTTTGTCCCTGTATTAAAATTAAAATTTCTTCCCAACTTGTTACTTATTGTTTTTTGTTGAAAAAAACAGCAAGCTTACTGATTCAAAGGCAAAACAACTCATTAGAAACTGTGCAAAGTTTCTCTGGTAATAGCCAAATGGCGAATGACGAAAACAATTCAAATAACCCACCATAATACATCCCTATAGCATCACCCTCCTTCCCACACAGTCTCCCAAAGCTAGTCATGAATCTTAATTAATTTTAATTACTGACACTTTGAAGGATAGTTTAACACTCTGCATCCCCAATTTTCTCATCACGTTATTATTTCTGCCAATTATCCTTTAATTTCTAGGTACCCTCAGGACTATTCAATAATTAAAAAAATTTAACAGATACAAGCATTGAGTGCTCTTTTGCATCCAGACAAGACCTATTCACAGGTTTGAAACTTTCTTTCATATGTAACTTTTCTATTTCTTCACAGCACCTTGCCTGGAAGGTTGCAATGGAGAGGTCTATCACTGCTATCTGGGAACCTAGGAGTCAAGAAATCTGAATCCCAAAAATGTGAAGAATTTCAGCAAATTAGTGGACTTACGAAGAGACAGAGGAAAAAAATTAATTTCTGTTACCTCAGTCTGAATCCACCAGGTCACATATTCACGCTGTTCCTCAGAACAAGAAGATGAAGGAGAAATCCCAGGGATGCGAGGAAGGGCAGTCAAGTGAGCGTGAGGGAGGAATTGAGGCAATAGACTTTGGTCTCCAGAGGATGCCTCTTAGCTAGAGCTCATCAGAAGTCATTTACTTTTCCTTCTGTTCTCATTCCCTGCAAAAAAAAAAAAAATCAGAGGAACTGATCTTTCATTATCACCTGTTCATATTCTTTCCTTCCTCATAAAATGCAAGCCTGATAATGTGTAATCTATCCATCCTAAAAAAATATCGCCAAATCTGAAATAATACAATTTGGAAATGGAGCTGCAATGCCTCATTGCAACTTTTGTTCAAACATTTCTTGTTTCCATTCTCCACTACATGCCTAGTTTTTCAGCCAGATTGCATTTTCCATTTTGCATAATGTCTCCTCCCATGGGAGCTCCTGGTCTGCACAAGAGATGCAGTTTAACTGGAAATGGAAATGCATTGGGGACAAAAGGGTATGTGATGAAGCAAAATTAAATCCCCAATGTCCCAGGGCAGTGCATCCAACAGATATACTTCATCTTTTTCAGCTAAAGCATTTCAACTTTGGGATGTGTGTTTTTTCAACAGTAACAAATTTCTGAGCTATGTAGACACTTTTCACAATAAATATCCTCTCGTGTAATATTCTGTTTTCCTTTCTAAATACTGTTTTAATGGAAAATGTTCCAGCACCCTTAGCTCAAGCCTCTGTGGGGAAGCCACAACCTTCTTCATGTGACTGAATGCAGTTTGGTTATGGTGAAGAATCAGGACCGAAGCGGAGGGTTTTTTGCACTGGAAAGTGTCTGTGCAAACTGTATGTCTTCTTATTACAACCATCTGCTCTTAGTGTGTATTCAGTAGTAGCAACTGTTTGCTTTACAGACTGAAATATACTTTTATCACCTTTACTACTTCTTATTAGCGCTGCAGAGTCCATTACGTAACAGGGGAGTGATGTGGTTTTAATCCATCTTGCACACCGATAACAGAATTGCTAGGGCTCAGATAAGCACTTTATTGCTAGGAAAAGGTGAGTATGAAAGAATGCATCTGACTTTCAAGTTCTCAGGTGAAGCATGTGGGGCTGGCTGATAGAAATAAAAACATTGTTTTAGTTAGAAATAGAGCAGAGGAGGTTTCTCATTGCTGAGACAGAATGATCACGGAATCCTCATGGCACCTTTTTTCAAGAGTCATTTTTTAAAGTCAAAGCACACTTTAAAAGGTAAATGGCCCACAGGGACTAAGCACTGTTCTTTCTTACTAATGCAAGATCTTTTCAATTTGGAATTGTGACAGGAGCGCTCAGATGTTGAGAAGGTGTTTGTGTGAGTTTCCTGTTGCACATATGAAATCTGTTTAGAGTGTAAATCTCTATTATAATTCTTAAGCCATAAATAACCTTTTTTCTGTCAAAAAAATCATTTTTCTACTGAATAAATAACAGAAGTTTTTAGGTAGCCTTTTGCTCTAACTTCTATTCAGGGACAGAAAGACATATATGTGATGCTAGTAGCACTGACCACCACAATAACCTGAAATTGAACAGAGCTATATGAATATTTGCTACTTTCACCAGATGCATATAGGAACATCTATATTGAAATTAGTATACAAAATTAGACAGTCACTTGGGCAGAAATAAAAAGGAGAAATTAACATTCTTCATTACTGTAATTTAAACAAACATAAACTCATAGTGTGTTAGCACATCTATACTTCCATCTTCCATCTGGCAGAACAAGTTGATCAATAGGCAATAAAGGTGTCATCTCTGGGAAAAATCTAATGAAACATTTTTCAAACAAGCCCCTTTATCATTCAAACCAACAGATTCACATATTCATTTAGCGTTGTATATGATCAGCTGTCCCATAAAACATGTAGCCTCAATGCTATTGGTGAAGTAACAGTTTGCTTTACATCAGTTTACATTTACATTATTTCTTCATTAAAAATATCACTTGGATGACAGTCACTTTACAAATACCTCGTGAAATTTATTTTGGTCAGACCATCCCAGCCTCTCAAACATCTATCAGGTTTTCTTAGTCAAGCACATTTCAACCCAAAGGATTTTTTGGCCACATTACACAATTAAAATCCAAGTGCTTTCCTGCATCAAAGACAAATCTTTCCTGTTTCCATTTCTCTGATTTCAGCTAAAAAATTTGTCCATTGAATAGGCTATTCAGGATCCCAAGTTACTTCTAAGTACTCCCTTCCAATTGCAAAAGCCTTGATATGGTCAAATATGTTCAAGCATCACCTCCTCCAGGCTCAAGACGGGTGCATGCTTCTGAGTAAAAAGTCCAATAAACTGGGCAGGAAACCTGCATGGATGAGCAAGGAACTCCTGGCAAAACTCCAACAGAAGAAGGAAGTACACAGAATGTGGAAAAGGGGACAGGCCCCTGGGGAGGAATACAGGGATGTTGTCAGAGTGTGCAGGGATGCGACGAGGAAGGCTGAGGCCCAGTTGGAATTAAATCTGGCAAGGGATGTCCAGGACAACAAGAAGGGCTTCTTCAAATACATCAACAGCAAAAGGAAGACTAGGGAAAAGGTGGGCCCGCTGCTGAATGGGGCGGGTGCCCTGGTGACAAAGGATACAGAGAAGGCAGAGTTGCTGAATGCCTTCTTTGCTTCAGTCTTTACTGCTAAGGCCAGTCCTCAGGAATGCCAGACCCTGGGGACAAGAGAGGAAGTCTAGAGAAAGAAAGGCTTTCCCTTGGTGAAGGAGGATCGGGTTAGAGATCATTTGTGCAAACCTGACATCCACAAATCCATGGGCCCTGACGGGATGCAGCCACAAGTGCTGAGGGAGCTGGCGGATGTTATTGCTAGGCCATCGTCTTGGAAAGGTCCTGGAGATCAGGAGAGGTGCCTGAGGAATGGAAAAAAGCCAGTGTCACCCCAGTCTTCAAAAAGGGCAAGAAGGAGGAGCCAGGAAACTACAGGCCTGTCAGCCTCACCTCTATCCCTGGAAAGGTGGTGGAACAGCTCCTCCTGGAGGTCCTCTCTAAGCATGTGGAGGACAAGAAGGTGATCAGGAGTAGTCAGCGTGTATTTATGAAAGGGAAATCGTGCTTGACCAATCTGATAGCTTTTTATGATGGGATGACTGGCTGGGTAGATGAGGGGAGAGCAGAGGATGTTGTCTCCCTGGACTTCAGCAAGGCTTTCGACACTGTCTCCCATCACATCCTTGTAGGTAAGCTCAGGAAGTGTGGACTAGATGAGTGGACAGTGAGGTGGATTGAGAACTGGCTGGATGGCAGAGCTCAGAGGGTTGTGATCAGTGGTGCAGAGTCAAGATGGAGGCCTGTAGCTAGCGGTGTCCCCCAGGGGTCAGTCCTGGGTCCAGTCTTGTTCATCATGTTCATCGGTCACCTGGATGAAGAGACAGAGTGTACCCTCAGCAAATTTGTTGATACTAAACTGGGGGGAGTGGCTGACACACCAGAAGGCTGTGCTGCCCTTCAGAGGGACCTGGACAGGCTGGAGAGCTGGGCGGAGAGGACCATCCTAAAGTTCAACAAAGGCAAGTGCAGGGTCCTGCACCTGGGGAGAGAGTAACCCCCTGCACCAGTACAGGCTGGGGGCTGACAGGCTGGAAAGCAGCTCTGTGGAGAAGGACCTGGGAGTGCTGGTGGACAACAAGTGAAGCATGAGGCAGCAATGTGCCCTTGTGGCCAAGAAGGCCAATGGGATCCTGGGGTGCATGAGGCAGAGTGTTGCCAGCAGGTGGAGGGAGGTGATCCTGCCACTCTCCTCAGCCCTGGTGAGGCCACATCTGGAGTACTGTGTCCAGTTCTGGGCTCCCCAGTACAGGAGAGACCTGGCACTACTGGATAGAGTCCAGCGCAGGGCTACAAAGATGATGAGGGGACTGGAGCATCTATCCTATGAGGAAAGGCTGAGAGAGCTGGGCCTGTTCAGCCTGGAAAAGAGAAGACTGAGGGGAGAATCTGATCAATGTGTACAAGTATCTGAAGGGAGGGTGTCAAGAGGAAGGGGCCAGACTCTTCCCCGTGGTGCCCAGTGACAGGACAAGAGGCAATGGGCACAAACGGAAACACGGGCAGTTCCATCTAAACATGAGGAAAAACTTCTTTCCTGTGGGGGTGACAGAGCACTGGGACAGGTTGCCCGGAGAGGTTGTGGAGTCTCCTTCCCTGGAGATATTCAAAAGCCGTTTGGACACGATCCTGTGCAATGTGCTCTAGGTGACCCTGCTTGAGCAGAGGGGTTGGACTAGATGATCTCCAGAGGTCCCTTCCAACCTTGGCCATTCTGTGATTCTGTGAAATATCAATGGTCAAAAGAATAAAGATCCAAATTTAATTAGCACATTGGAGAATCAATGATGCAAAACTGTAATGAGCTGTTTCCTTTCCCCTTTTTTTCCTCTTAGAAAGACATTTAGAAAAATTTTAAAGCTCTTAGTACTGTTCTTTACCTGCACATTGAGCTGTTGTTAATGAAGATGGTAACCTGGTGCTCAAACTCAGGCTGGTAGTGTGATAGCACCCACAGCTTACTGGAAGGATTTTGAGGGATGGGTCATTTGACATTTAAGTGAAGTGTTTTCCTGAAATTCTTCATGCTGAAAGGAGAAACAAGGGCAACTTCGGAGGAAAATGAAAGTGTCTTGCTTTGATTTGTTCAGCATAAAATGGAATAGCCACTTGTCCCAAGTCCTAGGGATCATCAGGCAGAGCCCTCAGCTCCCCACCACCTGGCACACCCCTGCAGGAGGGAACGTCACAGTTTTGAGGGAAATACCAACTGCAAACATGCAGGATTTATTGGCCTTGTAAGAGAGAGGCATGTAGTGGCTGCAAGCCTACTGTACATATTCAAGAAACATTTGCATACAAATACAAAGAGCAATTTGTATGTGCGTAGATCTTTGCTTTTTAAGTTGTTTTTAATAGTGTTTGTATTTTACATTGAAGTCAGGGAAAGAGGATATGTATTTCTCTAAGAAAAGTAAGCTCTAGATGCTTCTGTTTTAGCACAGAATATTCCATTGCTGGTCTTATCATCTATTCTCTTTATAATGTCTCCTAGCCTGTAGTAGCAGCAGGACTTACAGCATAAATACTTTTGTTCTGTGTCTGAATTACTTTAGCATGGGTGAGGTCAATTTAGAAACCTCAGAGTTTTATTAGACCCATCATGATACTAGCACTCTCAAGGATCACCAATGAATTCAGGGTTTGTCTTTAATAAAGCGGATAAAGTGACAATAGTTTTTAAGATTGACATAATGGTGCCAAAAAGGTAAGCATGTAATAGTTACTGCTGCATGGTAAGTATAATAACTAAGTGATAATTCTGAAAAATAGTAGTATTGACAAAGTAATCTACAACAGTGCTACCCTTTTCTTTGTTTATAAGTGCATAATTAAGTTGCAACATTACTGTAATAGCATTTCCCTATAAAAATCATGCTTCCATGAAAGACAACAGACAAGGGTTAGACTGATAACTAGACCACCTGCATCTTCTTTAAGCTCACTTTCTGCTCTTCGATCAGTGCCTCACCAAAGGGATAACAGTAAAACTGGACTGTTTATGGCTAAATTGGTTCTGCTAATATGTAGATTTCTAGTTCTTCCCAGAAAAGTTCCAAAGAAAATCTAATTTTCTTTGGAGTCTATTCGCTAGAGTCATCATCACCTCCAGTCCCAGTCCCAGCCCTGATTTTCATCCACCATCCTAGCAGACTGAGCATTGTTCCAGTCCCTCCAAGCTCTTGAACATGCCCTTAGCTCACATTAACTTCTCATATTTCAGCAGGTATCCATCTTACTACTTTCTTTTCTCACCTACATTAATCATTGGTAGGAAGATATGATGAGTGATAGGAAAAGATCATGAATTTTTTTCTCTGTTCATTCCCTGACTGCTCTTAATAAATCTGAACATGTCATGATCCTATTATTAAGGTCTCTGCCTTAAGAGACAGCAGGTATCATTCACTCTGCTTGGCAGAGGGGATAAATGAATCATTGTACAAGGTCGCATTTAACATACACAATTCATTTGTGATGAGCAGCTAGATAACTAGAAGTAACCCTACCAATAAAATTAGTTATGATAGGACACAAGTTTATGTCAGTGAACTTTATTCTTTGGGATGCCAGCACTAGCTTTCACCCCAGCTGCAAAAGCTGTAATTTCTGATCTAAAACAGCTGGCCAGCCAGACCAGAAATTATAGAGGCAGTTTGTAGGTCCAGAAATAAGAGCCTGGAGGAGGCTGAAAATCATAGCTTGTTGCAAACATCAGCAATCAAAAATAAGCTTTGATTTTGAACATCAACTTTCAGTAAAATGACATGTTTAAGCATACCAAGGCTAATTACAATGCAGAATGTTTTTCATTATTAATACTTAGTGGTTAATAGCTCTAGAGCTTAGGAATGGAGTTCAGGGTCCTGCAGGACTTGGTGCGAAACTCATATTCTTTACTGAAATCTCAGCCAGGTAGTGTATGTCAGGGGAACTGGTGGTCTTAGTTAAGTGTTGCCAGAGGATATAAGTACTACTTTCTACATTGTAATAGAGCTTTTATTCCAGTAATTCCCCTGGTAATTACTGGAACAAATGTAATTCCCCCTGGTCTCAACGCAATGAGCAAGACTTTCCATCCAGCAGCCTAAATTGAACTTCCCATTTGGAAATGTGATGATCTGCATCTCATGTAATTTTCATAAAAACTTAGCTCTAAAACAATGCTGATCATACATTGTGGGGTGCGGGCTTGGCTAATGTAATCATTTCAGACTCGTAATTTTTTTCTGTGCCACACATGTTCAGGTATTTTTCTATTTTTTGTTTAATGGCTGATTTACTCTTATATAAAGCCAATTCTTAACTTCTCAAGAAAGATGAGTGCCTTTTTGAATCCCAGACTTGAAAAGAGCTTTCAGTCAAAAAAAATGATAAAAACATGTTTTTCAGGGGCATTTTGGATGAGTTTGAAATCTTGTACTCTTTTACCAAGAAATCATCTTTCCTTTGCCGTGGGGTGACCAGAATCAGCTGTGAGAGTCTGAACACTCAAATCTGTGGTGCACATTTTCAATACTATTGCATAACCTGAACACAGGACTACAAAATGCAAGTGTTTTCCTCGTACTAAGCGTCAGAGTCATGTATATGATAGTAACGCTGAAGGCTTGTTACAGATGAGTAAGCAGACAAATGTTAAAAATCCTCCTTCCCCTCAACGTACTCACAGAACTCGTTATCTTTCAGGCCCTCTGCTACTACAATGCTGGCTGCATTCAAAGAGATGTGGTGACTGTATATACACACAATGATAGGTTTAAAATGGATGAGATTTTCAGGAACATAAAGTTCTTGGAAAAATAGGGCATGATCTTTGCAGTCATTTGGAAACATAGGCAGAAACTTGTAATAGCTTGCTAATTGCCCTGAGTAAAGTAATTTGTTTTATCTGTCTGCCACTTGGTTTCCTGCAAGGTGTAAAAAAACTATTATGGGATTTCACTGAAACTAATTACTACTGTTTTATCACGAAGGTTGCTGAAGCATAATCCTCTCCCTTTCTTTTTCTGTTTCTCTCATGCACTATGCCTCCCCCTCTTCCACTTTGAATTTAAAATCTTATGGAAAGTCGAGAAGTACTTTAATCATCCCATACTGTAGTAGATCTTGCTGATATTCAATCTCCCACTATAATAATATGGGGTGATGGCACAGTACAGCAGTGTAAACTCTAGTAAGCTGCACACTGCACTGCTTATTTGGTCGTAGGGAACCTGCACCCCATAAGGTATGAGATGTGCTGCAAGTGTGTTGCCTGTTCTGAGCTCCTGAATGAGGGGAGAATAACTTGTTCCCCTCTTATCCTGGCCACCGTACACATGCAGGCACTCACAAGAATTTGTTTTAAACATTGATAGCTTGGTGAATAAATAGTGACAGTGTACCCTGGTATTAATGAGATATCTGGTTTATAATCATAATTTGTTAGAAACCCTGAAATGTCTCATTTTGATCATTAGCATGAAATCCTGCTAATGTTAAGATACCTCATTAGAGTGGTTGGCAACTTGTCTTTGATTGAAATTATAATTCTTTTGAAATGAATGACACTGCCTGAATGCGTTCTGTCAAATCTTGATAGTTAATTAAATTGATTTTATCAGAATAGTCAACCACACAAAATGCAACCCGTTAAAGAATGTATTTGACAAGAAAATAAATTGATCATCAGGCTCTCATTGATATGAAGATGAAGTACAGACGTTATCAGCATTTCTCATCCAGCATGAGCAGTGAAGGTTCAACAGGTATCAATGGTACCAAGGAATTATTCTGCACTTTAAAAAAGTATCCTCCTAGAAGGTTAATTTATCTGCATAGCAAAGCAAATGAAGATTGATAGTTACACGGTATATCAGCAAGTGGATTTTGAAGAAGGAGATAAGAAGATTTTCTTTTTCAGAACAGGAGCACAGGAGTAGAAAGAAAATAATTTTTGTCATTGAATTGCTGAAAATGCAAGGTCAGAGATACTCCTAAAGGAAAGACCCATTCATATAAATGTTTCATCTACCCATATATGTGTGTCTTCAGATACACTAGGGAAAATAGGCAAAAACAGCTATATTCACTTTTTAAATCATAGATGTGCTGCGTATTATATTCTCTTTTTTATATTTCTTGTAGTTTTCATATTCTGTATATCCTGTATGTTTTTTTTTCTAATTCTTGTATTTTACATGAGGTTTCAGATCCACTTCTATGATTGTTTTGCTAGCTGCCTCTGAAGCCAACATCGTTAAAGATCTGAATCAAGCTTTCATTATGTCAAGTATTCTTATTTATGGTCCATATTTCTGTGGCATTTCTGTGCCTGTTTGTTGTAGGTGGGTGGAAACATGACAGAGCTGGCCAGTGGAGTAAAAATGTTCTGTGAATAGCCATTCACATGTTTGAACAAATGCACTTTCACTGCATTGCCACAGGTATCCAGTTCCCTTCCTAACAGCACACCCATGTTAGGAAGACAAAAACAGTCAAACTCAGTTTGATTTTAATTCATCATCTGTGACTCCAGGCAAACCCAGTACTTTCAGAGAGGGCCCTAAAATCTATATGATATCTAAACATCTCAAACTACATCCCAATCAGTAGTCTCCCAAGGTAACATTTTCAAAAGTGTTTCAAAGCAGATTTTTAAAAAGTAGGCCTTCAGATGCATACATCAAGGAGAATTAGGTACCATAAAAGACATTTTCACAGTTTTAGTTGCAACAGGTAATGGGAAACTATGTGCTTATTTAAGTATCTAGTTGCCTTCCTAAAATCTGCCCTTAGTAGCTCAAGCGCAGATCCTCTTATCAAAGTCGCTGGGGTTCAGAAGCTAGATACCTCTGAGTGTCCTAACCATATATCCCATAAAAGAGTGTCCTAAGTCAATCATTTTTTTCAATTTTAAGGGTGGTCTGTAAAATTAAACCAAACAAAGGACATTATCACTCTAACTTAGCCACTGGAAAAAGTTACCATGATGATGAAGACGAAACCTTGTGCTGTATTCCCTAAACATCATTACTACTGTAATCATTTTACTTAAGTATTGACCATTGCTTGTTCTTTATCAAGAGCTGAACATGCAGTGACAGATCAGAGCCAGCTTCCTGCCCTTAGCTAGCTCAGCTCCACATGAGGAGAAGCCAGCACCTTGCTACCACGCTGTGCCACAAAAGAGGCACAGCTGGCCCAGGCCGATGAGGTTCGGGCAATGAGTTACAAAGGTGTGCAGATACCAGGTGGATGGGGGATACTTAGTTTATTAAATATACGGTGGCCTTGCCAATCCCAGTAAGTCTCTGGCTTTAGCTAAGTAGTTATCTGCTCAGCCTGACTGGGTATGAGTGACTTCACATATACATTGCTGCCACACATCTTGATTTTTCAAGAATGCTCCAGCATGTGTGTGACGCCTGCCTGTCCTGCACTGGGCATGAAACAGCAACAAAAGAGTCTCCCACCAATG
The DNA here is from genome assembly GCF_040807025.1 of Struthio camelus. Taxonomy (NCBI): domain Eukaryota; kingdom Metazoa; phylum Chordata; class Aves; order Struthioniformes; family Struthionidae; genus Struthio; species Struthio camelus. The sequence continues at coordinate 134,647,816 of NC_090942.1, forward strand.
AAAAGACAGAACCTTATTTGCAAAAGTAGACCTAATTCACACCACAAAGAGCAATTAAAAAATAACTAAATAAAGGACAGCAGCCCCTTCCTCTTCCTGGGTAGGACCTTTTAATCAGCACCAATAATGAAGAAAGAGGAATGAATCTAAATAACTGAAAACAGTAACCCAAAAGCAAGGCAAAGCTTTTAGTGGAACCGAAAGCAAGGAGCGTTTCATAAAGTATAATACATAGTACAGGTAAATTATGTGGTCTTTGAATGGATAAGATAGTCATTCAGTTGAAAGAACTTTCTTCATTCTCATGCTTTATGAAGACCAACAGAACCCTGGATCTGAATTATAGCTGCAGTGTTCATTTAAGGACCATAGGCTGATAGCGTTCAAATGCATTAAAAGATTCCCGAAGGTTTTCGAACAAGTAAGAAATAGATGCCTACATCACACAGGACTCAGGCAAGCGGGGGCTGCATCACATGCATGAAGCAGCTGGGGAATCATATTTCAAGCAATCGGAGACTGTCTGTGTCAGACAGCCACATCTATCACTGTGGTTCCTAAATAGGAGGTGGGCACGTGAACAGCAGGGGGACCCTTGAGACAGAAACACAGCTTTGATCACTAATCTTTTCGTCGTTCTTATGATATAGGTTGAATGTAGATAATCATGGGTTTTAATTTTCCCTTGAAACAGAATGCCAAGGAAACAGCTGGCTTTGATGGATACACTACCTACTGCTTTGCTAGAATTCTTCATCGCTTGATTTGCAATGTCTCTGACTGCTGTATTTCATGATTCCTTCCTTTGGATCTCTTGCACAAAGCTTGTAGGCTATTACTTCTGCCTACGCGCAAGTGCAGAAGGGGCATTGTCCTGAATGTCCCTAAAGGAACCCCCGACCCACTCCAAGCTGATATTGTGGAGATTCAGTCTTCATTTAAACCTACTGATGCAGGAATGCAGGTTATTGAAGTGAGAACTATTGTGTTAGCAATATAATAGGAGTAAAATGTCCATGTTACTGACGTAGAAAGAAAAAGATTGTTCTTTGGTGGTGTTAAATAAGGATTACAACTGACATGAAGCAGAAAACCTATTAAGCTGCTAATGAGGGGAAAGCTTATTTCATTAGTAATATACAATAGGTCAGGAGAATTCATTATTTTAGTGATGCACCAGGGCAATTTCACTGTTCAGGGGCATATTATGGAGGTCGATAAACTGGATCCTGAGACTGTATGTCACCTTAATGGACCATACATAGTCCATGTGGAATTAATTAGAGTCAAAAGGGAGAAAGCTCGATTTCCACAGCTTTAAGGAACATCATTGCTAAACAGTCAGTCATCTTTTGCAGCTCCCCTTCTTCAGTGTACAGCCCAAACGATTTCCAGGGCAGAGAGCACTGGTAGGTTGGTGGGAAGAGAGAAGGAAGGGCTGGTTCTGCAACATCCCTGAGCTATTTGCCCTCAGACTCTGGCCTCTTACTTCTGAGCTTTCCAAAATGCCTCTGGACAAGCCAACAAATACTGGAAGCAAACAAATGTACATTTCTTGTCTGGAACTGGCAAGAACTTGTCAGAGCTAGACCTGACTTGAATCTGATTTACTGCAGTTAGCTGTAGCTACTATGAAAACCTTACAATCTGCTCCATTGAGTGCAGAATGCAGTAGTCTTTTTAAGTCTTTTTACGAAGATCACAAACAGGCTCAGCCATGCTGTCATTGCCATAACTGGACACTGCTCTACCTTGATAGTGTAAAACAGCAACCAGTGCTGCTCCTGGGTGACTTCACTGATTAATCACTTAGAGAAAAAGTGGGAGGAGGGAAAGGACACCAGATCTGAAATCATGCTGAAATCATTTCGAGGCTCCGTTCACCCTTGCAAAGGAAGTATTTCCCTCCTCTTTTGTCAGGTGTGCACTCTGTGTAGCTACTGCATAAAAACTGCTGTTTTTAAATTAGAATCATTGTTTGTTTGTTCATCTGTCTCTGCTACTGCGCACATTGAGCTAACAACAAAATGAGTTGTAGCAAGGTGCTCTGGGAATTGCTTGAGATTAAAGTCTCCCATAATCTAACAGCAACTCTCTCAGATATTCCTAAATTTAAATCATATTTTAGGAAGGGAAAAAGTCCTGTACCTTATAAAATGAGGCTGCCAAACATTGCAGGGCTGGCAGGTGAGATAACTTACAGACAGCTGTGAGAAGCATATATTTTCCTCAGCGAAGAATTAACTCTGAAACGTAGGGAAGGCAAGGTAGATAAAATAAAAGTAAAGTGCTGTTTATTGCAACACGTGCTCCATGGAGGTGATCTTATACCTTCCTACAAGACGAAAAGAGCATTGCTAGGTTATCAATAGGAAGCAAAATCTGACCTAACATCTTACTACAGATGTTGGTAAAGGTTTCTGAGCAGTAGCTAGCCATTCTTTCTTTGCCTCTTCCTACTGGCCTCCCAATCTGCAAAGTAAGTATAGTCAAATATTAGCAAGAGCTCAAGAGTAATGCTCAAACTGTGTCCAGGGAGAAGAGGAATAGAGTGACAAAGCACTACAGATGAGGGAGTATGGCAGAGAGATCCAGTTTAAAGACAAAAGCACTTTCCCTGTCCTGGAAGAAGCCTACCTGATGCCTGGCCAATATAGGTCATAGTCACCATTTCTCAGTGCAAAAGATGTTTGCACTAGCATATAATTAGAGAGGATCCCTTAACAGCTGTCTCTGTCGACATCTAGGAAGTTCGTACGGTTGTGAAAATCAAAAGAGAAAACAGTGTCATTTTTCTGCAGATAATATAAAACAAATGTTAAAGGAAGTTCCCACAGAGTAGAGTCCAAGAGCTATTTCCTCTCAAAGAGATAAAGTCTAGCAGCGTCACATGACAATGTGAGTAACACGCATGAAGGTAAAAGGATCAGAATCCTTTGTCTAAGTTACCATCATATTTTTTATTCAGTAGGACACATATATCACTACATTCATAGGTAGTACAAATGTACCCACACATGGAAGCACCGTTATTTTTAATGTCCTTTCCATAGGAAAATTCTCATTACCTTACCTGGAAACAAAGACTTTCTATTGTCATTGTTTCCAGCTGTCATTAATACATCTCAGCAAGCTCCTGATGAGCCATGAAATATTATCACAAGACGGAAATCATATTAATGGAACTGCTTAGGTTTGCAGTGAAAAATTAGATAACCTAATTTGTACTTCAATTTCCAAGGCACCTATTTGTTAGCTAAGTAATTTAACACCATCTTTCATCATTTAAGTCCTTTTCCTATCTGAAGCTTTAACTACTTTCTTTCTCCATCTCACAAGCATTTTTCTTGAGCCATTTTAGGCAGTTCCAACAACCCCCCAACAAATGTTCATGTAAGCACAGAAGAGAAATCGATAGCCTCCATGACTGTTCAGTAAAGGAACGCAGTTTCTCTGATAGTTGAAACAAGATGGAATTTAAGCCACAAATGTTTCCCAGTCAAGCATGAAAACAGCATTGGTACCCTGCTGGTAAGCAGCTCTGCAGCCTGAGATTGACCAATGGCAGAACACACTCAGGTTTGGGCGTTTTGAAAATTATTTACCTTGGAGAAAGTCCATAATCTAATGTGGAACAAAGCCATGCATTTCACCTCTAAACACAGCATGATATGAGAAGACGGTTTGAATCAAACTGCTTCCAAGATGAGCTCAGTTCAGTAAGATCCCACGTATTTATTTGTCTGTGGGTTTCTTTCTCTGTTATACATCATCAAATTTCCCTAAACTGCCTCATTAATATGTCTTTAAATTAACCTCAAGTCTACTCCTACTTGATTTCACAGAGGTCAGCATAAACCTTTCATTAAATTCAGTAGGGATAGATTTGGAACCAGAATGAGTAACCTTTCCTTACTTTCCTTGTTTGCTATCTTTATTTCACCTTGGTCTAACCTTAATTACACAGTAACTTACTATTATCCTTCCTATTCACACAGCTAAGTAATTGCCCTCTTTCTGTCATCGCTGCTATTTTTAGCACACTCTTTGTTGTTTTTTGAATACTAATACAAACATTGATACCAATCACATAGTATGCAAACAGGCTACTGGGCCTGCACTTAACATCTACTGGAGTCAGGATGGTAAATGGGGACTTGGGGGACACACTGTCATTTCCCACATCTTTATATAGTACCCAGCACACCAGGACCCCAGCATGATGAATACCACCGTTCTGCCTGAGTGATTTTTTTCCAAAACTCCCAAATGAAGAGTCAGAGTTTGACTCCCTGCATTTGGCTGTGGGATAGCTGGGTGTCCAAGTCCCTTCCACTAGGAGGGCATTGCATTTATCCATTGTATCTGCCATCCTGCAGTGTGAAACATAACAATGTTTATGCACATTGCCTCTTTTGGATCTCACCGGGGAGGTGCTTAACTGTCCCCTGGCAGATAGAGGGAGTTTGGGCACAAAATAGAGTTGCATATATTACATTAGGACAGCTATACCACATTCAGTGATCCCTCAAGCTCATTTTCTGAGGTCTACTGGTAGTATATACTTAATGAGAACAAGGCACGCGTGTGGTGTTGCTTCCATCGTGCTCCTACTCAACACCCAGAAGATTTTGAACTGTTTCCCAGAGCCAGGCAGGTAAAAGCTAGTCATTCTGGCCTACGGTACCAATATGCCCAGCCTTTTCTTCTTGGGTAGTCCTGGATCAGATCCAAACTCCTGCATATGTAGGAAAATCTGAAAGAAGTATGACAGCGGTACTTAGACCATCTTGGAGCCGAACCCCTGAGCTGCAGGTGTAGCCTGCCGCAAGTGGCAGCCACCCACAAGGGCCTGCCCAGAGCCCACAAGAAGTTGGTGAGCGTTGGTCTTCTGAGATTCATGTTGTGTTCCTACCTGTTGGCCTCTGAGTGCTACTACAAATTAAATAAAAGTGAACAGCAGCTAACAGTAAATTGCAGCCTGGAATCAAGTTATATTCATTATGACAGGTATCATGCCTGGTGTGCAGCAAAGGATTTCACCAGGGGCTGTACAGCCTTTTAACCCTGAGCACGCTCTAGCACTGGACTGACATCAGTATGATTTATGGGCTATATTAGCACTCTGCTCAGGAGCTTCACACCTCCCAGAAACTTTTGGAATTGGAGGGGGAGGGAAAGCAAGGTGCTCCTAAAATAACAATATATTTGACATGCTGTTCAGTAGGATCAGAAAGTAATCTGCAGAGGTCTGACTGCTGACAAGGAACGTTGTTTAAAAAAATCACAGTAACTGTCAAACTTGTTCCTTCTATCATCCAGAATACAAGGCCAATTTACAAAGAGACCTTGAACAGATATCAGTCACTGAGCCCATCTGACGGTCACATCAACAGTGAATAACCTGGACAGGCATTTCATGTCCCCAGAGGTGGCTTGGCAGTTCAAGCTTCAGTAACGCAGAGTAGTTAGAAAGGCTACCAGCCAGCACAAGAGAGTTAGAGGTTTCCCTACATGTCAGGTAACATCTCTACCTCCTGCTTTCTCCTGCTGCTCCCTTCAAGTCTTCAAATACATCAGGGCTGAGCTGTGGCTTTGCCATGAGTCCCAAAGAAGGGATTTAACATCTCTCCATTTAAAAGACAATGTCTCTACAAAGGCTGTTTGCACCAGCAAGCTGCAGCATGGGATACCAGAAAGTCCTGGGGGAACCTTCAGCCTATTCTGTTGTTCCCTTCAGGAATATGCCACCAACATCACTTGGTCCTCCCCTTGGTCAGCACAGAGGCTGGAGAGCTCCTGACCTAGCCAAAAATAAAATGCTTCTACATTTCCCTCAACTTGGAGACTCTGTGTCATCCCACATCCCACATTTGTTAACCTTGAAAGTGGCTTACTGTTTTTCTTTTTCCTTCTCAGTAACAACCACAGTGTTTTTCAAATTTAAAAATAAGTTTTGCCTATGAAGATGCACTTCCGTTACGTAAGATGTTAAATGGAAAGGGGAATGCCCAGGGAATAAAGCCATTCCTGCATCTGAGATCATTTTATTAAAGCCAGGGAAAGCACCTAAACCTGCTCCAACTTTTTGTCCTTTTTCCTTTGTTTTACCTCCCACTGGAATATTACTCCCGTCAGCCATAAAGTCTTACAGTGCTATCTTTGGTGCACCTGTTCTTAAGCCCTTTTCGTCTCTCTGGAACTCCTTCTCCAATATATCTACCTGCAGGACAAAAGCTCCCTACAGTACGTGAGCAGAAAATGCCCCAGACCTCTTTTTACAGTATTCCTGACTATGACTTGCAAGCTCACAGACATAAAGCCTATTAATAAGTTCACTTTAACCACTTTTTGAAAATGTTTCTGTATTCAAGATAGCAGCAAATATATCGTCATACTCTGGGGCCAAACAGATTAGTGGCAACGACGTGTAGATTTTGGAAAAGGTCCATTCTTCATTCCTCCTTTTTTTTTTATTATGTTCCCTCTGAGACACTTGTACAAAGCTCATTCTCTTGAACTGTCTCCTTGCAGGCTTGGAAACACTTTTTCTCAGTCCCCTCACAAATGCTGATGTATAAGTATCCAACAGGGTTCTCAACACACCTGCTCCAGCAAAGATAAATGATTTCTTCACAGGGGAGATTTGTTCTTAGATATTTTAGGTTATAGCCTCAGCTAAGCTATGTATAATACCTGGAAACAAATAATTTTTAAAAATGTGGGGAAAAAAAGAGGGCTGTTACCTTCTCCTTTCAGGATTTGCTTCATTTCATGCTAGGTCAGCATTCTGTTATAGTTCTTCAGTTTTCACTTCCTCTTTGTATTAGCTATGTGGCCAGCATATTACAGCATTATTTTTCAGCTTTCGCTTATTTATAAAAGACTATCCTTTCACTGAAAGGTCACCAGCATTTACCAGCTGTTATCCCACAGCAATAGCTAAGCCAGAGCAGTACTTCTCTTACTATTATGGTAAAAAAAATGCTGCTTTCCTTCTAAGATGCAATGCCCAAAATCCACTTGACTTCAATATTCTTTGCCCTCATAATGGGAAGAAGAATTTGCAGGCTGGGGTTTTGACGCTGCAGGCTGTATGTCTGTGCCTTCCCAGTTTGGAGCAGAGCACCACTGTCTTCACGGGGGGTTCTGGTGAGTGCAGGGCTCCACTCACAGGGAACCTCACAGCACCAGCAGAAATTGAAAATCACAACTTGTCCAAGGTTCTCGCAGAAAACAAGTGCCCCCACTCCACCCTTCTCCAGAATGTGCAAGTCTGGAAGTAAAATGCTATTTATTTCATCAGCTCGCCTTACCCGAGCAGACACCTGGAAGGCCACTGAGTTGTGGCCTCTACAATCGTATGCATTGCTCATTTAATTCAGCCTTTTGGCCCGGAATAGTTGTAGGCCTTGTTCCCATTTTTTTCTATAGCTGCTTTACAGGGAAATATAAATTGCATATATAAATTACATAGGTATAAACTGCATCCAGAAAACAGTATTTGTAACAGCCATGAGTACTTAGCTGTCAATCAAAGCATAGCTAATCTCTTGCATTTGTCTAAATTCCACATATGTCCCAGCTCCTACATACCTTGCTCACATTAGAAATTCCATGCAAGATATCTGGCCATGATATTCTGAGCCCAGAGAGATCCATCAACAGGAAATTTATCATTAACTTGGTATTACTTTTCACTTCACTTAGTAGAAAAGAGACACGAGTGTTGCTATCATTTCTCAGGAAATGGCATCAAGTCAATAGTAATTTTAACATGTGCAGGGCCTTGCACTCTAAAATTACAGCATTTTTCTGATGCTGAAAGCCACCAGCCTATATTTTACCAGAAGGGTGGGTATGTTTAGACTGGAGGACTTTCAAAGTAGCTTTATACATGAATATTTTGCAAACTTAAGTTCTGAAGCTTCTGCACAATTCTGTGTTCTGTAACAGTTCAGAAAATTAGAAATCAAAAGAAAAGGATCTTTGAACAAGAATTTCCAGGTGTAAGGAACTTTAGAAGAACAGAATTATACAGCACATTCAGAAATCAGAATGAAATTTTCTTTTCTTATCTGGGTACCAGCCAAATTTCTACAGCTATATATTGGTTACTACTGAGAAGCATCTCAGGCAGCTTAACAGTGAATTTCCAGCCTCTCTCAAGTTCAAAGGGATAATTATTCATAACACTAGAGCTACTTTTAAAAGCCTTTCTCTTTAATCATCATGAATTATGCCCAAGAATATTAACAGATTTGAGTTTCATTATAGGTTTTTTTCTCAAACTCTGCATTTCAGAAGATGTTTTCCTTTGAGCTAAGGTCAAATTTCTCAGTTTACACATGAAAGTTTGCAAAAAGAAAAGACACCTCTATGGCAGCATTAGTGGAAACATAAAACTACAGAGTCCCTTAGAAGTAAAATAGCTTCCTGGGACCAGTGCAAAGCTGAGGGTCTGAAGATCTGTTGCAGTTTGCAAATGCAGATTATATTGGCAACAGAGATGGCAATTTTTCTGTAAGTATAAACTTCTCCTTTATGAATAAACATATCTTGTTGTACTGCTTTTTCTTCAGTATTCAATAGGCCAATGCTCAGGTAAGGTCAGTTCTTTTATGCTTTTTCATCAAAAACTATCCAAACATTCAGAAACAGAAAGAAAAATAAATATTCAAATCTCTCTCTCTCTTTTTTTTTTTCAAGATGGGAAACTTATTCTAGGGTTACCATAAAAAGCATCAAATAGCTTTCATGAAAAATAGCTTCCTTCAGAATAAAGATGTGCATTGCTGTTCCATATTTTTTCTCTTTTCCCATTACTTTGTGTGGGATTTTAAAGCTTTGTCATATTGGTAGGCAAGCCCTCGCCCAGGTGTTAAGCAAGAATTAATGGTGCTGCGGAACAACTAGTAAAACTTTAAAAGCTTATACAACTGATCACTTACATTGAGAGCTGATACTAGTCACATGGTTTCAGAAGAAAGTGACACAAGTTTCTCATCTGTAGTTTTGAATAAAACATTACAAACTTTATTATACTGGCTCCAGTACACCTAGCTTAGGCACTTCATTTTGGCCCCAAATATCAAAGCGTAACAACCTAGTCTAAAAGAAAAGAGGGAAGAGTAAGATAATTCAGTTTTCCTGATGTGAACAACTAATTTTCTTATTCTGTGGAGTAAATTCCAGTAAGGACCTCCAGGGGCAAATCCATCAGATTTCAGTCTGGGTCAGATACTTGCCTCGCTCCCTCTAACATAGGAAACTGGCAAGAAACACTAGATATTTACATATCTTTGAAATCCAGGTCTCCTCTGAGAGAAAGTAGCTCATTGAGCAGGGCTGACTTTCTGTAGGATAGAGAGAGATGGTTCCACCACATCTACTCAAATACAGCTTTGCCTAACTCAGACAGGAAGAGAGCCACCTATTTTTCAGGCCTTTCATAGCCAGTGAAGGTTTGACACTGTATCTCCCCTCTCACTAACATACCCAGACTAGCTGTCCGCATTCAACCTCTGTGAGAGCTGGGCCAGGGAATGCAAGAGCTATGGGCCAGCAGGTGATCAGATCAAAGTGAGTCTAACTCTCACCTGTGATGGGCAGAAGGGGATCCAGACCTGATTCTCTAAAACATGCATGCATTTTATAGTTGGGCAGCATCAATTTGTTTTTAAGTAGCTGGAAAAACTCTTGGAGCTCTAGGAGGAACCAGAACTAAAAACTTTCCTTCTCCCTAGCTGACTATGCTAACCACTAAGCTAAAGACAGATTTCCTTTGGGCTATTCTTCTTCAGGTCCCATGGTGTTTGCTCCTTTAAGTGCACAGCACCGCAACCTCAACAGAAGGTGTAATGTTTCCATGCAAACTACCAAGTTGCTCACTGGCTAGAGCATCTCCTTGACTCTTTCAGTCACAATTTAGCACAATTTATGCAAATTGTCTCCCACCACTGGGTCTTGGACCCTCTAATGATACTAGTTCAACAGCTACTAGTCAAATTCAGCTGAGAATCACATTTATCACTGCTGCTCCACCATCCCATTCAAGAATGATGCAACCACATTTGCAAAACCATTTATAAAGGACACTGAAGGAAAAGCTTTGAGAATACAACAGGAATATATAAAAGCACATACATGTTTACGCACCTATGCAGTGACCATAGGTCCTTACAAGCACACTCAGAACACTGGAACTGCAGACGGCAGGGTGACATCAGCCTGCCTCTAGATCCTGAACATTTCAGGAAAAGATTATTTCACTTGTGTGATGTCAAGTGAGCAGGCTAAAGACAGATGCCAGTGGATTAAACAGCACCGAGTTATAACACTTCATTACAGCACAGCAAGTGATCACCTGCAGAAGCCAGAAAGAAGGCAAAGTCTTTCACCTAAGAGAAAGCTCAATTAGACAAATGTGAAGATAGTCTCAAGGAGGAGTAGCACAGCCAGCACCATTTCTGCATTGAATGGTGTATAGAGCTTTGGAGAGAAGGAGTAGTTTTCATCTTCCTTTGAAGCACAGAAGGCCAGCCATTGCTCTCAACATGATGCAGTGGGTACACTGGTGCATTAGTGTCTTGGTGCCACTGGAAGTCTCTTAGCTTGGTGTATACTGTTCATGTGCTCAGAGCTAACTCAGATTGGTGAGTTTTTCTCCTAGAATGGCAAGGAGTATTGAAAGATTTTGCCTTCATCTGCAAGATGGGGAAAGCTCCTCTTGGCAAGACCTACTTATTCTTCAAGGCAATTCGTGCCATTGCAAGGACCTAGGACTTTGCCCTTGACCTTGTCCTGGAGCATGGCTTCACTGTGGTTTTTGATATTTTAGTACAGTTCTTAAGTTTGTGAAGTATTTTGGGAAGCGTTCTGTGGCCTGTGGTTGGTAGAACAGGTGTTCTTGATTAGATATTTATTCATGTTTCTCTACAATTCTTGGGACTGGATTGAGTAAGTCAAGAAGACTCACAGGTTTTGTTTGTATTTTCTGTTGCTTGGTGCCCGGTTGGCAGATCTGCTATAAAGCAATCCCATAGCTTGCAGAGCAACCACTACACCACCCTCAGGCTTAGAGCAACCCCTTAAAGAGTTTTTCAAGAGGAAAGCAGCCATAGGCTACACCTCACTTACCCCCTACACTGAAGATCATAATTCATGAGTGCCGCCATAAACCGTGTTCTTGCTACCAACAGGAAGAACGAGATCAGTATAAACTTATTCCCACATGATTCAGGAACCTGGAAGAGCCGCAGGTAACCCTCTTCGAGGTCATTGAGTAGTAATTACAGTAGTTCATGGGTTGCTGAGTAGAAAGACAAAGGAATATTTCAGCCACAACTGTAAAGTATTCAGAAAATAGCATTTTTCAATCCTGGACCATCTAAGAAAAAAAAGAAGGAAAGCAAGCAACAGATGTAGTATTGGATAATAATGATTCAGAATTATTTAATGCATTGTTTTGACAGACTTCACATCATAAAAGTAAAAGCAGACCTTCTTAATAATAAAATATAGATAGAGACAGAAACACAGTAGAGCAACAAAGAACATAATGGAAGATATTTGAAGCTATTTTGACATTTTTTTTCTCTTTAAACAATAGTTTTTACATAAATTTGTAAACTAGCCTGAATATATTCATGAGATGTGGGAAAACAACACAAAATGCTGTTAAACTAGCTCTATCAACAACTTAAAGCCAGCACAAACAGAACAAGGACTTGAAAATGTCTGTATAGTGAATATCAACTTAACGGCTAGCATCAGATCATCTATATCAGTGGACAGCCTGATTTGACTTCTGTAGGATGAAAACATACCTGACTAGCTGTGGGATGCTAGTTTATTCCTCTTACTAGAAAAGAAACTTATTTATATTTAAAGACAATTGCTGTGGCAAGCCTTGGAACTTGAAATATGGCTTCCTCAACAGAAGACTAAATAGAAAAATACCTACAGATTTAAGCTATCTTAGCTAGCAATTATATCTCAAACTGCAAGGCATCCTAAGTATCTCCTATTTAGCATCCAAATGCAGAGGACACCTTGAGGTATATATGTAAAGGTAGTTTAGCTATCTAAACTGCCAGTCTTGCAGATCTACCTACCACATTATCAGCTGGATCCTCAGCCAAGCCCTCCTGCTGTTCTTATGTCAGCCAGCCAGTTCCTGCTCCACTGCGTCAAGGTCCCCTACGAAAACAAAAGTACACATTTATCCTGCCTTTGTACTTATGTGTGAATGGGAGAGGACAGACAGGAGTTGCAAACTGTTTGCCAGGAGCCAGTTACATTAAGGTGGGAGTTAGGAAAAATAAGACAGGAAGGAGAAAAAACGATAAGGTTAACAGGGATGTTGGTTAACAGCAGGAGCTTGGTAAGGGAAATATTGAGCAGATATGAATGAGGAAGCATCAATAAAAGAATGACCTGAGTCACAGGACCAGGAGGGGCCAACAAATACGTAGGGAATTGGCAGGCATAACGGCATGACAGCAAGGCAGATCTGGACAGCAAGGACAGATCTAGATCTAAGTTGTTTAAGACAGCGTTAGTTTAGCCTTTAGTTTAGCACTATTATGTGTTTTTTCCCCATATCTCATGAATATATTCAGGCTAGTTTACAAATTTATGTAAAGACTATTGTTTAAAGAGAAAAAAAATCAAAAGATGATCTGGCAGATCATATTCCCATCAAACACATGCCAAGGCAAGCATGAATTTTGAGGAGCTGTGGGTGTGTATCTAAGAAGACACCAAAGGAAACATCTGCATATCCATATTCCAGCTTCTGTGGTCTCATATACACGGCCCATATCAGGCAGCACTACCCCAAATTGATGTCACACATTTTCTATTCTTGGAGTCAGGCTGAGCCCGGAAATTGCATTGATATTAACACTGTGCTTGTGGCTTATGTGAACACCAGGCTTAGCACATAAACAGCTACTTCCCTCCAGAGATCTGTCTACTATCTTAAGTCAGTTCACTGCCTCTGGGATCAGGAGAGAGGTGTAGATGTTTTTGGAGAGCATATGAAATAGTTTAGCAAGTTACCCATCCATTTGGGGAATCAAAGACTTTCAGCAAACTGGAAGACCACTGTCACTTACGTATAGGCATAGTGGACTCTCACCATGCGCCTACTCCTCTTTTTCGTCTCTCCTCAGGGCTGCCAACACCCTCAAGACACTCTATTCCATGGTCAAGGCAGGGCGAAAAGCCAGACTGAGGTGAAACCACCTTCAAGAGAGAAGGAGAGTGCTGTCAGAGCTTTCTATTAAAATAAAAATGTAGAGGTTCACGGTAGAGCAGCCTCTTACTTTAGAGGTGATCCATGTCTACATAATCTTGGAAATCAGTTCCACAAAACAGTCCTCTGAGGTCTAAATTCATGTATGTATGTGTAATCACGAGACAAGTTCAAAAAGCTCAACACCCACCTAAGCTTTGAACCAAGCATGTACACTGCCCCAAAATGTTGTGCTTTGACTCTGCGTATCTCCCTGAAAGTACCGCAGCGCAGAGCTATTACCCATTGACTGTAATGGGCATAGCTAGAAGAGTTGATGCCGGAGTTCTGGGAGGGCCAGTAAAAGCAACATCAGGATATTATGGAGGTGGCTGACCTAGCAGTAAAGTGAAGAGGGAAGCAGGAAGTTAAACCGCTCTGAATTAAACACTCAAAGCACAAGTGGCTCTGATACAAATAACGACAGGAAAGGCTAACAAATGGAATGAAGTCCACATATAGGTTGCATAGGAATATCTGTAAAGTGGTTTCTGTGGCTGCACTTCCGGGTTTAAAGCAGCTCACCCTAAGCAGCAAGAGAGAGAGCAACTGAGAAGTGCTGGATTGGAAAGGTTTTGAAAATTTATGCCCTCTTCCCATCATTTTCAGACTTTCCCATATCTCAGAAGAGGGCACTGTGGGATGGAGAGCTACGAAAACTGAGAGAATTCAGCTGAGTTCTCAACAGGAATTGCTATCACCATGTAATTTGCAATTAATTACTTCTTTTGTTTTTATCCAGAGAACCGTGTGTGATATATTTGCTCAAATGCACGAGCATTCAAATTCAGAGCTTGCTCATTCTCTGATGCTAGAGGAAACTCTACCCTTTTAACATATCATCAGCCGCAACCACGGCGAGGTTTACAACCACTGAATGTTTTTATTCCCAAGGGGAACACCTTTTCCTTTTTTCACACTTTATTTCTTATTAACAGCAAACAAAGAAAATGGTCTTTATCCTTGCTGAGACAGAATGCATCTTTAGCAATTAAGGCAAAAGTAGATGAACTCCCAGCACAGATGAATACCAGATATAGTACATGGACAATTAAACCCAAATTATATGAATTCTACATTTTCGTGGATAACACAAATATTGCATCTGTTTCCCTTGCTCTTTATGCAGCTTTTTACATGTGTACTGCATGAATAAATTGCAATCATTCTGAATTGTGCATGTCTGTTTCGGTGTGTATATGTATATTTTATACTTTCTGTCCACAAATACACTGCATAACAGCAGAAAGCAATAGTAGATCAGTCCCTGGGTTTCTCCTTTGTGATCTTTCCTTAACTGATTCAGTAACTAAGCTGGTAATAGGTTGAAAATAAACATTTTGTAAAATTGTGACAATTTCTGTGTGCATTTATTTGAATAGAGAAAATAGAATATTTTTTAAAGGAAACATTTTGATTTTTGTTTTCAAATTGATCTTTCACCTCATTTTATTTATAGTGTTGTATAATGTTTTGTTACATCCTGTAGAACTGTAAAAATTAATAATGTAAACATTCACATGAACCTTATCAACCAAGATGAAGCAAAGGCTGGAGACAATAGTGTTCCACACAGACATTTAAAATTTGGGATGCTTGACTCATTTCAGAATGGAAGATAAATATTCAATAACAATATTGTGAGCAAACCAGTCTGATTTAGAACTAGTTGGCTCTAATTATTAGTCCACCAGAAGCTACTGGGACTCCTCCAGAAAAGAAATTATTTGGTCTCACTGAGATTTTTAAGTCTGTGGCAGTTCTTCCACTATCCCTGTTTTGTTTCTAAAATATTAAATTTCTTCTAGCTTTCTGATGTCTGGAATTTATATTCTACTCAATTTCTGGCTTGCCTATTCCTTATTCTCTTGTTTTTTTCTTTCTCTCTCTTTCCTAATTTTTAGTTTAGTTTATGGTAAATCCAGCTTTCATATCTTTCTTTTATTTTCTATCCCTTTTGACACGTCTATCATCTTACTTCCAACTTAGGGCTCCAAAAGCGATTTAGTTTCTTTGAACACTTAAGCTGCAGTTATAGCATACCCAGTTAAACTGTAGCTGTACAGTCACATAGCACTGATGTGTGACCACTGCCTTCCCCAGGGTCCCCTGCCTTAGTCCACCCCTGTCATTCTCCCTTCTGTTCTTACCTAGGTTTGCTTCCTGTTAAAACAGCAAAGCAGTGAGTACGTGGGTCCATCTCCAGCGTGTAATCAGGAAGATTACAAGGGTTTAAGAGAGCTTCTTACACCCAGACAGTTAGACACAACCATAATGCCAATTCCTAACGTTTCAGTTCTTGGCCCAAAGACCAGACCCTGGGTGTTGGGCACACACTGCAGACAGAAGGGAGACAGGCACCATAAAAATGCATTCGCAGACACCAGCGATCTGAGTATTTTGGAAGAGCACCTGCACTCAGAGAGGAAGACCTCTTTCCTTCCTCCCTTTCAGTCTTTTAGATCAGTAGTAGACTGTCATCTGTGGGGCACAATTCCAGATTAAGCCTCCCAGGGCTGACAAGCAGAGGAACACTTGATTTCTGGATCCCAGTGAACGAAGCATCTGGATGCTTGACCCCATCCTGAGACTAGTCACCAGAGCTTGGACAACTATAATGGTAACAGGGGAGTCACCTCCCAGAACAAGCACTTAGGTACTCTGGGGCTAGGGCAGTAGATGAGCAAGTCATGAGCTGAGGGAGGAAGGGTTCGTTATTTGTTTTTTCATGTGCAACAACAATGATAGTTCAATTGTGAGCCTGCTGTCTCTCCATAGAAGCTTCCCTGAGGATGGGTGTTAAAATTACAAAAAAAGGTTGTTGAGTTTTGCTAAAACCATGGTGCTTGTATGATAGCATAAGTGTGTAATGAATGCTGTAATTAAGGCTGAGGAGTGCTGCTGCTTTGGATAATTTATGGGAATTTCTTGTGTGGATTTGTTTTTTGGAGCAAAATAGGCAAAGCTTAATCACACTTCATATTAGGATCCCATTTATAAATGGCTAAGAAAGAATTAATAAATGATTAAGAGATGTTTTAGTGAATGTTTAAACAATGTTTAAACCAGTAGGTTAATAGGGGTTAGATTCACGAGAAGTGTAAGTCCAAAACCCCAGGCTAGCTTCTATCTAAATTAGCTTTCATTTACATTCTCTAGATGCTTGCATTTCTAACTGTAAAATTCCCCTGGTATGTAATTTCTGCCAGCAGGTATGTTAAGAGTCACATATGCCTTGACAGAATTGATCATCTCAGTATGCCTTGGGCCCGCGCACAAGCAAGACTGACAAACAAGGTAGCCTACCACAGATTGCAGCTGCAGCAGCTCATATTGAAAATGGCCTCAAATCACTTCTGTATCAAATAAAGACTGCTTTTACCACATAAATCAGCAGGTAGAGTACTTACCTGAGATGCAAGCAGCCAAGTTGATCTCCCACCCCATTAGGAACAAAACCAACCTGCAATTCCACCTCACAGGAGACAGTGGCAGAGGAAGACCTACCGTCTGCATCTGGAGGAGAAGTCTGTGAACTGCGGAGGTGACTGGCCCCACCAAAGAGACTAGGGCATCAGGGACAGGGGGTCCAGCAGAGGTACCACTCTGAGGCTCGGGGGGCACAACGGTACAAAACGAAAAGTAAATATGGCATTGTTGTGTCCAGGTGGCAGTCAAAGGAGACAGTGCCAGGATCACAGCTGCATCTATTTGGACTCATTTCCAGCTAGATCCCGTATTACCCATAGGAGTCATCTCATTTAACTCTAGCCATGTAAACCCAGGCCCCTGAGAGCCTCTTCCCCCAGTAAAGAGCTCTGGGCGCCTTTGAAGGGAGACCCAGCCCCTCCTAACACAGATCTTTAAGATTCTCCAGATCAAACAGTCTATACTTACTGTAAAGCAGAATACAAGACTTGTTCCTGGCCTGCTTTGTGCTTGGTACTCAGTCATTAGGCTGTTACACCAAGGAACTTAAACCACAGGATCTGCAGGCAGTGCCATTTTTTAGATAGCAAGCGCTAGTTTACTCATTGCAGAAATAAATCATTAGTAGCCTTTATCTATTTACCCGTATCTAAACAGTCTCCACCTTAAATGCCTTTGACCAGATCCTCAAATGGCTTAAATTAGTCTTCTGGAGTTCATGTCAGTTGTAAGAGCTAAAATTTTGCCCTCTACTAATAACTAATAAGAACACCTTTTTGTCCGCCTCCTTGATACCACTGTTACCATTCTCTGCACATAAGGAAATGTAGCTGAGCCATTCTTACATATGAGCAATTACCAATCAACATCTTTTCTCTTTTTTTTTTTAATCTGTGTCAGCTGGGTATTAGAAAAAAATATTTAATTTATGCCAGGAAAGGAGTCATTGACATAATAAATACTATCTTCCACAATTACAAGCCTCCCCCATCTCTACAGTCCCATATATCATCTGCTGGAAAAGTATCGGGCCAGTATTTTGCATCTTGATATCTGAAAGTTGAGTTTTGTGTGAGTTAACACAGAGCACAATGCCAGTATATTAGATTGGCATCTGATATACTTAGCATTTGGATCCGAAGTTGCCCAAAAGCAGGATTTGGAGGAAGACAGATCTGTTATACTACTGTGGGAATAATCAATCTATCTGTCTAATGTAAGTGTCTGTGTTTGATAGTTGAACCTTCAGAGGTGTTTTGCTCTTTCTGGAGGCTATTGAGAGAACTGAAGCTTCTGAATGTGATCCTTTGAGGCCAATTCCAAACTGGGGGACCCAGGAGGTCCTGCCAGTTGACAGCCATGCTGTGCTGCACTGTGGCCCCATGACGACTGCACGAGACCTGAGGGTGAATCGATCACCCTTCACCATCCATTCTCTGGTTTCATAGGAAGATGACGCAGAGCAGCAGGTCCTCTCCAGTAGATCCCCCTATCTTGACAAGGTTCTCTAGGGAGAACCTGCCCCACAGGTTAAGCTGAGTCCCCCCCTTAATTAAATTCCTAATGTTCCTAATGTTGTGTAATGCAGATGTTTCAGAACCACCTCCTGCTTCCTGCACATAGTTTCTTTTTAACTTAGCATTCCCTCTGGAATTATGCGCTGTCACCACTATTTTTTGTTTTGTTAAATAAGATTTAAATCAATAGGCCTATTATTCCCTTTGTGCTTGTTCATTAGACAGTGTGGGAAGTTATGGCACACTAGTGAAATCACAGTCAGAAACAGACTTGTGTCTGAAGGTTATATCAAAATATATAAAACTGACATTCAAAAGTGTATGCAACTCTTTTATGATGGAAATTTGCTTATCTTCTTTGTTCCTCCCACACCCAAAAACAACAGCAACAAGGAAGAAGTTTTCTTAGTTAAACAACATTTGAAGCTCCAAAGTGCAAAACAAGCCTGTGAATGATACCAGTTTACCCAACAATCACTGCTTAGGCAGTTTTACTTGCCAAGGAAGTGTGACAAAGAAAATGCAATTGTTCAGGGAATTGTGCAAGTAATAAAATGCTGTTTTACTGTACTTAAAGTAAATTAACAAGACGAGGCATAGAATAGTTATATTGATGTATTTTAAATGACCTAAGCACAATAAATGAACAAGGATTGTGGCTGAGAATAGAAGGACTCTTTAAAGTTGATTACTCTGATAACCAATTTTCTTCTGCAGCCCATTTATTTTGGATAAAATGTCTATATCTCTTTGTGTTTTGCTTTTCCATATTACAGAAGTGCACTAGCAGTTCTCCAGAATCCTCTGCCAGGACAGTAAGCTTTGATGGATAAAGGACATACTAGAGTCGTGCTCTTTAAAAGGTGTTCCAGCTCTACAGTTCAGTGGTCAAACATTAAATAACTGGGGCTTGCTGCTGAAAAGAGTTTTCAACCCTAAGACAGGCATTTTGTTTCCCAATGAAATGCACGCAAGAAAAGAAATTTCCAAAAGCCAAAACTGCCAGAGAGCGTGCGAACTGTTTATCAATGTGGACAACTGCCTGTTAGGGTTTGAGTCTGGGTCCTGGTTAGTTCAATAGCTCAGAGAAAGCCACCCACACTAAGTGCACATACAGCTAAGGGACTTGTTCCCATGCTTTCAAGCCTGTCAATGGTATTCCGACTCTTCCTGTTTATCACTTCTCCTGCTATCAGCTAACCATTAAGTGCTCTAAATGTCCATGTCTTGGCATGTGAAGCCTGTGGTCTACTGGACCAACAGCTGAACTGCATTAATATAAGCAATTAGATGGAAAGAAATGTATCTTTAATTTAGGTCAAGGGATATGATACTGCATCAGGCCCTGCTCACAATGTATCATTTTAATGGATTTTCTCCTTCACACCCTCTCCACTTGGTAATCATATAAACACAGAATAGCCTCAAAAGTGGGAGTGGTCCAAGGATAAGGTTCAAAAGGTAATTCTACTGAGCTGTTCTGTCTACTTTTCCCTTACTGGGCATATTCTTATATCACTTTAGGTGGTTCCAGATCAGTGGACTTTTATGGTAAGTATTGCCGAATTTTTGCAAACCTAAAGCAATTCTTCAGCATGTGATAACCACCCCCTTGTGGAGAAAGCAGCCAGGGGCCATTTTGGTGGGTGAAAGAAATGAAGTGCATTTGTAACTAAGATGAGCAAAGAAAGATTATCTCTGTGTTCCGATTTTCCTAAACTTGAAAGGCTGCCTGCTGATTCCAGGTAGCAGCCAGATCTCACAGCCTGGACAAATACATTCTCTTTCACACAATTGTCTCTGAAAAAGGACAAAATGCTGCAACACTCAGCCAAAGAAGTATATATATAAAAACTCCGCTTCTCCCTGATAGAGGAGAACTGAAAGCTACTATTTTCTGCTTGATATTTTCTAAGTACCAGCAGTTGATATATGGCAGAATATTGGGCACCTCTTTTCTTTCAGATAAGATAAGATACCGTTAACACAATATCTACACACATCTCTCTACCTCTCTTTACTAGATCTAGGTATAGGCATCTAAAACACACTACTACAGCTCCACATTATATCCTTGACATGTTTTCTGGCTGCTGCATTCTGGTTTGCCTCATGAAATGTAATCAGCAGTCAAGGATCTGCTCCTGAGGGTACAGAGTTCTGTGGGCTTTGCATTCATGCCATAAGTACTTACTCTTCTCAGGGCTTCTAAATGTGCTTTCTCATCTTTCAGAGCCTTCAATTTCTCTCCAGGAAGGAGATGTACATAAAGGTACATGTTGGTCCCTTGTTTTTGGACTCCATTTCCATTAGAGTCCATACTGGGAGCCTTTTCTCACCTGGATCTGTGCCAAAAGAAGTAGATCTGCTAATATTGGAATCCAATTATCGCCACATTGTTCTCTACCCAACAACTCAATAATAGTTCAGTGTCTTTGGAAGTGCATCAGAATAGTTTTTCTCTTCCTCATTTTATAGCCTTTATTCCATCTATTCCATTTCTTTGGGAATGGTAGTACAACTAGTCTAGTCTAACTTCATACAGCCTAAGTAAATTCACACCCAGGAGAGACAGTGAAACTAGATTTTTAAGCAATATAAAACCTTGCTTCCTGGTCCAATTGGTCAGAGAGCTAGTTTTTGTCTTTCAAGATTTTGACCCAAGCAGTGCACACTAGTTGCCCCATGATGTTGATATTAAAAAGCTACCCTAAGTTAGTTTCCATAAGGTACTCAAATTCAGAAGGTACTCAAAATATAGAAGCCAAAAAATCTTCATAGTGCTATTTAATTTCAAAAAGAGGAGAATGAGAATGGTAATATTGGTCTAAATCAAAGGAAATTCAATGGAGTGGCAGAGGCACAAAATGTTTGTAGGAGGCTGAAATTATTCTTTAAAGATTTCACGTTACAGGCTCGGACTACATTGCCCATAAGAAAAGATTCCAGTCTTACTACAGTAAAAAACAGCGTTGTTAAATGGCAAAAGGAAAAGTGCCATTAGTGATAAAAAGGGATCTGTCAAAAAAACAAAATCATATCTAAATGAGAAAAATAAAAACCAGCTTAAATTCTATAAAGTTGCCTGTAAAACCTCATCTCATGGGTCAAAAAGACTAGGAAGAACTTGCTAAGGAATTAAAAAAATAAAAATATTAACTTTTTCAAAGAACAATATATGAAAAGCTGCCAGAGAACAAGTTAGGCTGAAAAGTCTTACTGATGTCTCAAAGGAAAAATTAAGGAAGATGAATCCAAAGGAAAAAAGTTAAATGAATGCTTCATTTCGGTGTCCATCCTGTAGGAGCTATGGGACACACTGACACCAGAACCTTTCCTCCTTGGGCATGAGTCCAGGGAATGAGTCCAACCTGGAGTGTCATAAACAAATAAAAAGAAAGGTAAAGTAAGAG
This sequence comes from Struthio camelus, assembly GCF_040807025.1. Lineage (NCBI taxonomy): Eukaryota > Metazoa > Chordata > Aves > Struthioniformes > Struthionidae > Struthio > Struthio camelus. Next base: position 134,669,475 of record NC_090942.1, read on the forward strand.
AATCTGATAATATTCACCAAAATAAAAGAACAGAGATACAACACTGCTAAACTATGACGTTGGTAGGTTTAAACTGTGGTTTAGATGGGTTTAAGTAGAGGAGAAATAAAAGGCAGAGAATGCTTTAATTATGCAGAGAATTAGCTTTTAAGAGCTACACTAATGGTGACAGCTACAGTGCAGTAAGCCTGGATTGCACGGTGAATGGAATAGTAATAGTTTTGCAACAAAAAATATATGGCTATATTGGCTAAAAGCAAGATTCAACATGGCTTTCGCTACTAAGAGATTGGTGAGCATATGGAGAAGAGTGCGTTCCTGACTTTCCAAGAAGCTTTTAGGAAATCTCCAAGAGTTCTTAAAGATAGTAAGCTGCCTTGGGGTAAGAAAGAGGAAGCTCACTAAGGAATTGTTGCTTTAAAAGCTGAGCCATCAAAAATTGCGACTGGTCAGTTTTTACAGTGGAAGGAAGTTACCCCCAAGGGAGGAATTATCAGAGCTAGAGCCAGCTATTCACCATATATTCATACATGGACTGTAAAAGTCTCTTCAGTACTATTAATGTAATGAATCCCTTTTAGTGAGGCAGCAAATTTTCAGCTGATAGAAAAGTATTCAGGAAATTCAAGCCTAAAACTGACCTCAAAGACTTGCAGAAAGATCTCATGATACCAAGTGACTGGGTAATAAATGGCAGAAGAGATTCAATGTCAATAAATGCAAAGTAATGCACATGGCAAAATAACAATCCTAACTATACATATGCAATGATGGGCTCTACATTAACAATTCATGAAAGAGGTCTCAGAATAACTCTGGATAATTTCCTGAAATGTCAGCTCAATGTTCAACAGTCAGGAAGGCAAAAAGACTGTTAGGAGTAGCACGAGAAGAATTAAAACAAGCACCAAACATCACTAGAGCATAGTATAAAGCTATTATTTGCACGCAGCTTTCCTGATCCTTTCATCCCCAGAGGAGCGTGGCAGACCCAGGAAAGGCATGGAGGTGTCAGGGTTTCAGCTGAGGCACAGGCTGTGCAGGCTGTCGGCTGCATCTTGACGGAGACCAGGTCTCTGCTGACGGCTGGGCCACACCAGCTGAGCTGCTGCTCTCTGCTTCACATGATGAAGAAAGTCATCTGTGATGTTCAAAGCAAGGGCAAAATAGTTAAAGCATTAAATTACAAAGCCATTGCTAGTGTTTTTAGTGCCTCAGGAGCTGTACTGGAAAAGCTAAAACGTTCGCCTGAAATTTAAGTAATCAAGAGTCACTTTCACTTCACGAACTTGCTAGTCTTTTTTTGTCCTTGCTAATCTTTCATTCAGAGACTGAAGAAAAAAAGAAAGATAAGAGAAGTCCTAATACAAATTGCAAGGTAATGGGAGAGGGGGACAAGATAGGAATAACATTTGTATGCTGCATATTTTAGAAACAGTAAGACCTTTTCTAGTTTTAACTTATTTAATATTTAAATCTATCCTGTCCCCTTTGAAAACAGTTCTGAGGTTATCTGCAAACTATAATGCTAATCTTATATCTTTATTCCAACCTCCTTTTACTGCAGAGTTACAAAATAGCAGTGACTGACAGACAAAAAAGACTTTCAACAACAAAATTGGAAGCTGTTTTTTGCTGGATAAATACAACAGTAGAAGACCAATTGGAAAGCTGATTTTGAAAAAGATCTTGGTTGAAAAGTAGATCCCTGGAAAGTCCTTAAAAATTACAAGACATACAGCTACATGAGATAGACCAATAAGGAAAATATCTATTGCTGAGGTCTGTAAGTCCTATTACTGGAGGTAGCAGTGTTGGTAGCAATGACAAATGCACATGTATGGGAGGATCATGAAACTAATCTTTATGCATCCTAACAGGCTTTGCGTATATAAAATTCAGGTAACCCAGTATTAACTGTATAATTTTTTGTGTTTATCTAGTCCATCAGTTTGCCTAACCTCTCAAGCAAAAAATACAGACTTGCCCTCTGGAGACAGAGCAAACATTGTACCGTTAAATGCAAGAACATTAGCACTGTCTTCATTTCCACATGACATTTAAAACTGTGATCCGTGCTGTGTAGTATCTGGAGGATCCTCCTTTCCCAGCGACTCATTTTACTTCCTTTTTGGCCTCTGAATCTAATTGACTCTTCTAGCGAATTTCGTTTGGATTGTCATTACTATTATGACATTTAACAAGATTCCTTTTATGTTTAATGCATTTAAATAGTAAATTAAAATAAGAGCTAGTCACTAGTGACGTTTGCTACATGTAGGCATTTGCAGTTATGTTTTCCATTCAGAATATATGTTTAGATGGTTAGAGAGGGTTTTGGGGGGAGAAGAGGGGATGAGGGGGGCAGGTGCATTTTTTTGGTTCATTTTTTATTTATTTGCTCTCTGCAAAGAAGTCACAGGAAAGGCATTAGTCTAAAACTGAGATGACCCACATACAATCTGTTGATCTCATTAATCACTGAAATGAGTGATTGAATCTATTTGATTGCAATTACAGACTCTCCTTCTCTCTCACTAATCATGGCAGTAAGACCCTGATTTTCAAAGGTATTTGGATGACTAACTTTTTCTGAAATCAGTGGCAAGTGCATTGTCCTAAGTGATTCATCTGAACAACTTTAAGCTGTTGTTTGTTCATACACAATTCACACATAACCTGACAGACATAGAGTTTTGGCCACGGCTTACTGATTCCGTACAGTTCAAGAAACTCAAGGATTTGTGTATGTGCATAGATGAGAGAGAGAAGGAGAAAGAGAGAATAACTACACAAAGTATACGCCCTAAAATTGCTTTCTTTCAGGCACAACATTTTGACCGCTAGATAAATTACACTGTGCCTGCACTTTTGTGGAGCAATTGTGACATCCAGTGGGCATGTCCCTTACTGCAGGGCACCAGTGCCCTTGTTCACAGCAGCGGGAAAGGTGGTGGGTCAAGAGTGGAGAATACCAAGAAAATCTTCAGAGATGTATTTTCATATCTTCTTTTTTTGAGGGAGAGCGAGAAAGAGAGAGAGAGCGTGCATTACATTTAGTGTTAAACACTCTTTCAAGATCCTAGGATGACAGCACAGAAAGCTGCCTGGAATGCTGAGCTCCGCCATAGATTCACAGTCCTGTAGTTTTGCCACAAGCTCAGAGTAAAGGACAGTCAGTGCTGCCTAGAAGGAAACCAAGCGAGCGCTCAGGCTGCTAGAAGACGCTCTGTGGTGTTCCAGTCTGCTGTGAGTTGGCAGTGATATCTGCTGACTTTGTACTTGGTATTTCCCAACTTTCATTGAACTGCTTCAGTGAACTCACTGGCCTTGATGGGAGGACAAGAAAAGGATGAGGGTTTTGCCACTCACTGAGGACAGAGGGTCACTGTCTCTATAATGGCAAAGATGTGGAGCATCCTGCACCACAGTGTGGCCTCCCTCACATTTTGTGGAAGGCACTGCTATAGGAGAGGTATAAATTAAGTTGGATGGGTGAGCTGATTACTTTAAAGGTGTTTGCACATTAACTCTTCTTCTGTAATTTGCAGCACCATTTAACATGTGAACACATTTACCAGTCTGTAGCTGCTGCTATATCCATCACTTCATGTTCCTCTGCTGCCCAAAAGTTCACTGCTGCTATGCCTGTGCTAATGTCATCTACTCAAGAGCACAGGAGCACTCGCAGTGTGCTTGTGACTCTGCAGCAGATTCTTCCTCATAAAGAAAGATGACCATCTCACTCCTCAGTTACCGCATTATTATTTTGATCAGGGTCAGATCTACAACAAAGTACTGGGCTCAGCTTGAGCACACCAACCTCCCCGCCCAGCAGACTCTGGCTGACGTGACTAAGCCTGTGTAAGATAAGGCTATCATTTACACAGTCATCATTTGGTTCCAGCATTAATATTGAAGGGATGAGGCACATCTCTCAGTTACAGGTCAAAGGAAATTCCCAGAATCAGTCCAGCTGACTCCCTGGGGATTATTTGACTCATTTTTTTTCTACCGTCTGGCAGAGATCCAGTTTGACCGCTCTGCACTAGTTCATATTCAGGTTATCTTCCCAGTCAGTCTCAGGCACTTCATTAAAAATGTTATAGCTTAAATCCTGAAGAAGCTGCTGGGCCCACCGGGGACATGTTGGTAGGCATCACTGAGCAGTGGCTTCAGCTAATCCCTGCAGATAAATGTGAGTACTGGATGCAGCTTATTGGGAGGACAGGCAAGTTTTAAAGGGGAGATAAGCAAGGTCTTCGTCGAGGCAGGATATGTGAAATCCATTTGTTTCTCTTGACCTACTCCATTTCATCATTTCACATGGCTGGCACTGGAAGCCCAAAGGTCAAGCAAGTAACCATCAATACCTCCCCACACACGTACACCATCACCACATTATAGCCCAGAGACACACACACACATACTGTGCGCATAAGGAGAATGATAGTGCTAACTAAAATATAAATTCAGGGTTGTCATTTCATTAGTAACTAAGCGGCAATGGCAAGAGACACCATCCCTCCTCTCCATTCATACTGTATTAAATAACTATGCACCTTTCCAGCACACAGCATTACTCTAAAGCCTTTAGAAGAAAATGAGAGTAACCTTTTCTTCAGCCTGCCAAGGGACTATGTAACCTTGTAATTATCTGGCTTTAGATAGAGGAGATATATTGTAATTGTGTACAAAAGAGGTCACAGGTTTATGCATCCTCTGACAGACTGCAGAAAGAGAACTACAGCAAAACCTCTCCAGCAGACCTTTTTAATTTATTTTCCCCAAGTGCATTAAATTTTAATGTCATCTTTCTGACCCATATGTTAACATATTTATGAACATGTGATTAACTGGTACCATAGTGGAAAGCCCAAAGTGTCAAAACTGTTTGTTTTAATTGATTTTGGCTCTCTTTTCTAAAAAAAAGTCAATACTGCACACAGGAAAAACAGATTTAAGAGTTTAGAAAGAAGTCAAACTTAAACCAACTCAAATCAGTGACTGACGTTCAATAGAAAACACAGCATGGTTAAAAACCTACCAGCTACCCTGTCAGTAAGGCAGTTTTGTTGTTCTAGTTTTAGAGGCCTGGGGACAGAGTAAGACTCTCCTTCACAAGGTGTATGGCACAAACTTGTAGCAAAAAGATGTCCTGCCTGCTCCCTGGGGCAGAAGCAGAGCATCGCAACAGCCTGCCAACATGCTCAGTGAGTGGGAGCATCCCAGACAAAATATCCACTGCGTTAGCTCCCGTCGAGTATTGGTAGGTGTCCTGCCACCTGAGACTGTTAAGAAAGGAGCTAGAGACACGTAACATGGTAGCCTGAAATCGCTCATGAGAAGTCGATGTTTACCCCAGGCTCACCACCTTTTGAGTAAGCTTGTATTGGCATACCAAGGAGCAACGCACCTTAAGCACATAGTTTAACCTCCAGCTGCACTGCAGGTGAGACAGACTTTGGTGATTCCCTTCCTGACCACAGTGAAGACTTACGTTATCTGTAAAGGAAGAATATCTCTTATTCCCCAGGAAAGAAGTAAGACCTTGCTTGCTAAGTGTGCACTGTGAAAACTCAGGATACCTGCTGAAACGGCCCTGCCTGAGAGCACATCCCAAGACTTATCCTCCCCTCAACCTATAGGAAATCAAGGAGAGGAAATAAGCCTCTTTTAGTCTTCCTACTGAAGGACTTTGGATATTCATGCTATAACTACAGATTCATTGGATGACATTAAAAGGAGCAAGGGGGAACCTAGGTGTTAAAACTCTTATTAATTGTGGATTTGTATGAAACAGCCACTGCTTAAAATAGACAAAGAGGCATCAAGAGAGGCTCTGTCAGTGCTTGACTATATGTAAACTAAAGGATCTAACTGAGAGAACCTCCTCTCCTACCTAGTGGACAATTTTTAACAAAAACCATGTTGCCTCATGAAGGAGATGTGACTGTGACAAAGCAAAGTGATTCAGAGGCATCATAGTGACTCTCCACATTTTAAGGAGATATCTGATTGAGAAGAGGAGCCAGCTCTGAAATTAAGTCTAAATTCTTCTTGCGCACAAGGAGGTGCATCAGAAGTCCCGTGCTACCTGCGAGATAAACAGTGCTAGCAGCAACATGGGGCTAAGGACCAACTCCAAATCATTTGAAAGGTAGAGCAGTTTTCTTGTATGTGCTGTGTAGGAAATGGGCCTCTTCTGCATTCGTGGTAGCTGTTATAGGCATTACTCTTTGTGGATTTTGACAGAAAGGGGGCAACAGCTAGAGAACAGAGTGGGAAAAGGCATTTAGAAGGCTCCTAAATGTGTGAATGAAGAACCAAACTATATCAACCAGAAAAGATATGCCCCAGCCAGGCACAGCCCAGAATCCAGACCACTAACTCCGGTGGAGAGGGAGAGTGTCAAAACAAATCCCTCTCTGTTGTCAGTGCAAGCCCAGCGCAGTCTACAGCAAGTTGCTATTCCTTTCCTATCCTATTTTAAACGCTGTTACCCCACCTATGCAATTGATACATGTCCTGAAAAAGGTTCTAGAAAGGATTTTTTTTTTCAGTCACTTGTACTGGATAACTACGACCTAAATAGGTATTCTGTTTAAGTTAATAGTCTGTTAATAAGAGCTTCTTAACATCTTAAGTGTGAACTATTTTGCTGCTTCTTCACCTCAGAGGTGTTGACTTCTCACTGTTTGTCATCAGCTTAACTTGGGATGAAAAGCGGGAGTTCTAATTTTGCCTGTAACAGAAAAGTACTTGCTATGTTAACTGTGGGGGAACATCCCTTCCTCTGCTCCTCCTCCTCCCTCCACCCACCTCCTTGCCACTTGTGTCCCATCCATCTGGTCCCAGGCAGGAGACGCATGAGGGCCAGACACTGCCTCACAGCTCTCCCTTCGCTGCACTGCAACTCCATCCTCATCCCACTGTGATGAGTCAATGAGTACAGAAAAAATACATTCTTAATACTCTTTCCTTTAATTTTCCTTTAAAGGCAAGTTCCAGTCACCTTTAAACAGACTGAAGGCCATAGAGCTTCATGAACATAAAAAGCCAAAGTCTCTGCAAGGTGCCTCTGGATGCTCAAAGTGCAGGACCACTTTGCTTTCTCCCACCCCAAAGCCAGAGAACAGTATCAGCTCCTGCAGATGCATTGGGCAAATTAGATTAGATTATATACTCTGGGGACCACAGAAGGAAAGGGAGGACAGGACTAAAATAAAGGCTAGGCAAGGTCAGAAAAGTCTCCCATGGAGAAAAAAAATCTAATTGCACAATGTCATCCAGGCTTTCCATGTTTGTCTTTCCCTTTTCACTTCCTCCCAGTATGATTTCTGTAAGAACTAGGTTTACAGATAGCTATTTTTCTGTACCTAGAGCAACATCTTCCTGCTAAGGGAGATAGGACAGTAAGGTATGCTAAACAGCACATACATAAATGCCTCTTTCATAAATGCCCTCTACATAAATCATTAGGCACTAAATGGCAGTTTCTTTCCTCTTCACCCCTACTCTTTCTGGAAAAACATCCCCCAACATTAAATTCAGTGGGTGCTACAGTGGGTGAAAAATTGGAAATTATGATTTCCTCTTCCTTTTCATAAAGGCTGTACGGGCCTTTCTGCCATATTTGCTTTGTGTGTGGTGGGGGGCCTGGACAGATACAGAAAGGTGAACGCATCCAACCTCCTACCCTTAACTGTCTGATTGCCTCTCCTAAGTCCCAGAGGTCAATTAGGATGTAAATACACTTGAAGAAAAAAGTTTGGTATATGAATATGCTAGCACTTCTTTTATGTTCCCACTTCGCGGTCTGAAGAGCCTTGCTCGTTTGCAAGGCTTGTGTAGTGGGCATTATTAGATATTCCTCATGCAACATCACCCATTTTCCACAGTGATCTCGGAGATGTAGAAGAGCAAAATAGGCCTCGAGTCCAGCTCCCGAGTACCCTTAGGCAAGGGGCAAGAATCTAATCCTCATCTTATTTGGGGGGATGTGGAAGCAGGACACAAAAGCCTTCTCAGCAAAGTCTGGCAAGCAAGCGTAAATGCTGGAATCAGCCTAGCACAAAGGAACAGGAAAAAGTGGGGAGGACAGTCCAAATTTCCCTTTGTGCCTAATCACTAATCAGAAGAAAATTTCTCCAGCACAATTTTCTCAGTGGTTAGAATAAACAAGAGTGAGACGGTTAAGTGATCATGATACAGAGAGGCACAAGATATATTATAGCTCAGATTGGCCTGGTTTTCAGCAATAGAATTGGCCCTCTCCCTTCACTTCTGCCCCCAAAACAATTTGGTCGTTTCAGGGGGACAATTTTGCATTCCATTATCCTCTGGAGCCGGTGAAAAAAATGTAAAATTAATGCCTGAAAACGGAAGGTCTCACGCAGGGCATTTGAGGGAGTGGGAAGATGAAGGGCAGGAGAAACAGGGCAACATTGTACTGATGCTGGGTCTCAGCCAAACTTCTCTGCTTGTTACTTTTTTCAGAGCCTCAGGGAGCTTGCTTTTCTGGCTTTATTGTCTAAACGGAATTGCAAAAAATAGATTCTTTAAAGTTTTATCTACTCCTTTAAGAACCTTCACTCTGAAGTCTCTCTCCCACATAGAGATATTCAATTTTTGCATGAGAGCTTCTATTTAAAAATAAACAATTGTATGCGAAAGGGTGGGGTGGTTTTGACTTTGAGTAAGCATTTAAAACTCAAACCAAGTCTGCTAAGCTCTTCTACACTAAAATATGCAAAGAGTTTCTACTTTTTTCCCAACAATTTAATAAAGGTTCCTCTATCCTGCTGGGTGCATTTGGAAGTAAAAAAAAAAAAAGATATAGAATATTTTATTGATCATTCCTGGTGGAACACCAGGAATGATAAATCATATGGAACTACACAGTTCATTAGACATTGACAGGGTGAGGTACTGCCGTTCTGGAACGAGTGCTGCGGACAGCAAGCAGATGTCTTATAAAATACTCTCCTTTTTATTTAACTCTTCAGAGGCTCCTAAAACTTAGAAAAATTATTGTCAGAAAAGTTTTCATTTTCCTTCAACTTAATCAGACACTTTTGGTGCACTAAAGACTAGGGGAAGCTTTGCTTACACAGGGAGTCTACTAGAAAGCAAAGAGCTCACTTTTCCAGAAAAACTAATTTGCCCGGTATGTGCCAGGATCATTCCCTTCCCATTTAACAGCCGTCTACCAGGGTGTTACATGACATGATAGGGAGAGTTTAGAAATCCACAATCCTCCCGTTAGCATTAAAAATGGAAAGTCACTGTTCACTGTGATTATTTATACATCTTAATGGTGCCATTGTCAGCATTACTGATGTCTTTCACCCCTAATTGTTACTTGCTTTTCCTGCCACTACGCAAATGGTATAAGCCAGCACAGAATCACATACATCACTGCAGTGACGCCCACAAATGGATTAATCAGCTCTCATTAGTTGCTAGGTAACAGCGCCTTGACCTTAGTGTATGTTTCGCCCAGGAGGGCACTTGGATGTGGCGACGCCTGGCCTGAGCGCCGCGCTGGCAAACTGGCACTGCACGTGCCGTGGAGAAGCAGCACGGCTCCTTGCTCTGGAAGTGGCATTATACTGCTAGATAATGGTGTTAGAAACGTAGGTAACAGATCACCAGAGGGCATTTCTTACAGATTCTTTTGACACGGATAAGACATATAAAATGTGGTAGAAATAAAATAATATTATCCCCATGTTGCTTGGGTCAAGAGCAGGCAATGAGAACAAGGAAATGAAGTGACTTGCGCAGAGTCATAGGATGAGCTGCAGCCAGGAATTGAGTCTGTGCTTCATTACTTTACTGTAGCCCAAATGAAACGTTCATGGTCACCATTTGAATCAGAATGTGATTTTTCACACAGAAGTCTTTACAGGAACTACATGCATTCTTTGGAATAGAAATTTCGGATGGAGTAAGGGACTAAGAATAACGTAAAGGACAGATTTATTTTAGTAAAAACTGAGAAAATTTTTGGGTGAATCAGTTGTTTGACTCAGAATTTGAGCCCAGTCTACCATATTAAAAAGATACAGTTGTCTATAATATTTTCAAGGGATTTATTAGAATGAATAAAGATGTAAAAATTTAACAAACAGATAACCTCATCTAAAACAACTGCTTTTTTCAAAAAAAACAAACAGATGCTAATGCAATGGTGACATCAAGATGTCATTTAAATTTCATCAGGAAATTAATTTAGAAACATTAATAATAGGTTAAATCACCAATTAGTCAAATCACCAAATTAATGCAGCAGGAGATTGAATCATGAGATTAAAATAACAAAGAATCCTTCCTTACTAATTCTTCAGACTGACAGGAAGTAGTACGTTTGCTTTAGTTTAAACTTTCAACTAAAAGATTTTGCCAAAGGCAATAAAAGTAATAAATCTGGCTTAAGGAATTATGGAAATCAAACTGTGGATTATCTTTGAGTGATGCTGTAGTGTTAATTCAAGAATTCTCCTTAAATCTCACCACTGTTATGGTGACAAACATTTCTTTCTCCTACCCACGTCCTCAAGATGGAGATTTAGCAACTCAACCATTCTGTGATTCTGTGGACAGTCTACCTACAGAAGTGTTGAGGATGCTGCCTCCAATACCTTTGCTAGCCCAAAAGAGCACAGAGGCCTTGCACCATGCTTCCTCACAGCACCACCTTCCGCCTGCTGGGGAAAGTCCGCTGGCTGCAGACAACATGGTTCAGCCTGGTTGAGGTGAAGAGATTTCTGCTTGCGGTCTGTCATTAAATGCCTGTCCAAGGTGCCTGCTTTCTGGAAATATCTCCTCCTGTAGTCCCCTGAAGTATCATTTCCCAGGACATAAACTCAGAGACATTCACAGAATCACAGAATCACAGAATGGCCAAGGTTAGAAGGCACCTCTGGAAATCATCTAGTCCAACCCCTCTGCTCAAGCAGGGTCGTCTAGAGCACATTGCACAGGATCGTGTCCAAACGGCTTTTGAATATCTCCAGGGAAAGAGACTCCACAACCTCTCCGGGCAACCTCTCCCAGTGCTCTGTCACCCCCACAGGAAAGTTTTTCCTCATGTTTAGATGGAACTGCCTGTGTTTCCGTTTGTGCCCGTTGCCTCTTGCCCTGTCACTGGGCACCACGGGGAAGAGTCTGGCCCCATCCTCTTGACACCCTCCCTTCAGATGCTTGTACACGTCCTCCCGACTCTTGTCTGGGGAGCAGCAAGGAGATGCCATATCACACTGCTGTCTGGTAACCATCCTCTGCACTTAAGTAAAGGGTTGGGGCCAAGGCAGCTTTCTTCCGCTCAGCTAACGCGGCAGCGTTCCTGAATCAGCATAACTAGTCCGTGACAGTTTGTCATGTCGTTCACAAGGCCATGAAATAAGGGGACTGGGAAAGGTGATTGTACCTATATGAAAGGTTATATCTAGCTTCTAGTGACTTCCACAAAGAAGTACATACCAGCTGAAGATTTCTGAAAAGCAAGTTTCACCAAACCATATCAGAGGATAAACTGGAGTATTTGTTAAACTGTTTTCCCAGAACAGACATTTTTGTAGTGTACACATGATCTGCCCCAGTCATACAGATTTTCAAAAGGCATTATGGGGATGATTCCTGATTCATCATTTTCATATAAGTCATTTAGATTTTTTTCATTTACTGGCAGGATCACTTGATGGTTCTTCCTATGCCTATTTCGCAAACTGCTAGTAGTTTGTAACAACCGTCCATAGAAGCCACTGTGAGTACAATTGCTTCAGAAAGAAGGAAACTTTCAGGGTGGGTTTGTTTGTTTTCTTTCTATCAATTAGATATACCTTTGATCTTGGTAATATGTGGGTAAGCGATCAAATGAATTAATAGAGAACAAATATGCCATTGCTGTGCAGAACTATCTACTAATTAGATTTTTAAGATGCTGGAAGACTTTACCTAAATGGACAAAGCTAAGAATAAATAGATTTGATATCGAGAAGGGAGGAAGACAAGGACAGGAAGAGAAAGGTTTAAATCTTTTTGGTGTACTTAAAAATGAAGGATACAAGTCTAGTTCATTATCTATCTCCTTAATACAGGAGTCTGGGAAAACAAGAAGCTAGACTGGGGAAAGTAAATCCAGCTAGGTCTCTTTTTTGTTTTTTAAGATGCCCTAACAATAATGCAGCAGGGTGAAAAGATCAGGACCACTTTATACACATTGTGCTAATTACTGCAAGTACTTAAAGTTGTAATTAGCTTATTATACTGCAGAGAACCTAACATGGCATGTCTTTCAAAAAAAATTTCTCTCCAGATCATTAGTGGGAAAGCTAACAACATCTGCTTCAAATAAAATCAACCAATTAGCACAGGCAACTTCGCATAGTTTGCAATCAGAGAATTATATTGTGCCAAGTGCTAATTTCAATGTGAATTCTATCTCCTTCTTCTATCCCACGCTTATCTGCCAGCACAGCTGGTGTTGAACACCACTGACTTCAGTGAAGTCTCCAAAAACTTATGTTAATTTGAAGTAACCTAATCAGAAGTGTGCAGTACAGACTGGGCTTGATCTCAGCTTAATTAAAACTGACCTTGTCATTTCACTGCATATAAAACACCAGTATCTCACCATTTATCACTCAGCTATGATAAATATGCAGCTTATGTGAGAGTTAGGGAAGGCAAGCACTATACTAAAGGAGCTATTTTCAGATATCAAAGCTTGATTTTAACATACTGTAAAATGCCACTCGCCTGTGGCTGCCAGGAAATAATTCAAATAGTTTAGAAAACCCAAAATAATCTCGAAACCTCTTTCCAAAACTGCCAAACAGGGCATCACTGCCAGAGTTTCTCTTTTGGTTCACTATCAGAATCACATATCAAAAGCTTGGTATTGTTTTTGACAGTAGCTGCGAAAGCTTGCTTTATAAAGTGAAGTTCTGCCCATGTTCAATTTTGGTGTCACAGTTTGTCGAGTAGATAAGGTGAAAAAGAGGATGAACCTGAAAATGAAACCAAAGTTTTTTGCAGGGAACACAACAGAACCAAAGACATCAATCAGAAATTAACCTAATGCCTTTTAGGCTTTAATGCAAAATCAAATTACATCAGTTTTTGTACTTGAGCATATTTTTAAGTTTGCTGTCAGGTGCAGGTGGTTTCCAGAGTCTAGCTTTAGATATTCAATTTTATGTTTCCTATGCAGTTAGCGCTGGGGCATGAATTTGTGAGGGGTATTTTGATTCACTCACGGAGAGACTATTCCCTTCTTCCCTCACCCAGGCCAGATGCCTGACGTGTCTTTCTTCCCCTGCATTCCTTCAGCGGAGCCTTGCAAAAACACCACTATAGGCCCCAGACTGGAGCTGCACACTAGCATGACTGCAAGCATTGACACAGCTTATACCGGTGAAAAAGGTAAACCCTTTTGCCACCCTGACTAATATTGACTCAGGCAGCAGAAGAAGCACTAATGAAAGCACTTGTCATGTCAGTGTAACTGCATCAGCACTAGGGAGCCAGACACATGACAGCTTGCCTCAGTGAAACAGAAGGGGCTAACCATGCATGCAGTCATAGCCTATTGCAAATGCAAGGTAAAATACACTAATTCAATTCTTTCACTGAGACTGACGCAAATACAGCTGACCACATACATGAGGGCAAAAGCAAACACAGCCAACTCCTAAAGTTCAGGTGAGGGTCCCTTGATTCAGCACAGACGAACTCAATGTGCAATGCAGGTGTCCACAGGAGGTAAGTGCTCCCTGTAGTCAGTGGAGAGAAAGAGGCAAGCCCAGAGCACAACTCATCTTAAAGCAGAAACCTAAAGGAAGCAAATGGACTGAACTCCAAAAATACCTATTTCTCTCCTTCATCACATAAATGGAGGTTAGTGTGACTGACTCAGATATATCCATCGATGTTACTGATTGCTACTGTGAGGTGAGATGAACCCAGGCCTTGTGTCTGAGCAGCTTGTCCTGCCCATCCAGCAGCCATCTAAACTTGTTTCCAAAAACAAATGAAAAAAACCACCTCTACCTCTAACGTCTTTGTCTCTAGCACGAAGGTTTCCAGTAAAATCTGATCCCATTTTACTGTGGTTCAGTCACACCGATGTATAAACTACTCCCCCCTTGTTATGGTCTTGTAGTGGGCTTAGCTCGTCCTTAGCAGTTAAGGTACTTATAGGAGATTAAAGATTCTCTTTTGGTGGTATCTAGTTAGCTTCTCATTTAGGCTTTTTTTTTTTTGCCTTTTCTGCTCTTCTCCCAATCCACATTTCCAGAAACATCATCTCCTACTTCTCTCTGACACCAGGTTGCTTTTGAGGCCTCTGGTTTAGCACTGGAAGAGACAAGCAGCCTAAGTGACTATGCAAGAAGGGCAGGGATTGTGTGAATAACCTTGTGATATGCAGCAACAAGAATAAATAATGAATAATAATCTGGACCAAAGATACCACCCTTCCTTTTGGTAACATCAGACCATTGCCTTCTAATTTTTCTGTCTCCTAAACTGTGTGTGTCTGTATGCACACTAATGCATATGTATATTTGTGTGTGGATATATACATGCATATGCAAAGAGAAATAATTCTATTATAGCATGTGTCTGTTCTTATACATGTGAACTTATCATCCCAGCTATTCAATCTATAATAAAAGCTCCCTCTAGAACAGTGACTCACACAAAGCAATTGAAAATATATCCAATAGCTCTTTTGAGTGGGGCAGCATACTACACATAGAAGTCAAGTAGGTAACAATTTATGACAAAACATAAATCAAACTGATCATCACGGACTCATTGTTAGGACTGGATCACTTAGAGAATAAAGTCAAGAACAATTCCTTCCGAAGTTAGACTTCACTGAATATTGTAGGTGGGAAGATAAAAGCAGAGAAACCTGGAAATCTACTTCTAATAAAGACTCTCTAAATATTCTCACAAGTTAAAGAAGCAATAAAAGAACCTCTAGAGGTTACTTACATGGCATACTACAATATCAAAGCTATATCCTAGTCAAGCCTTTTTATGAGAACACAGGCCCTGCCTGAAAGGGTTATGAAACACGACACTCCCAGGCTTAGCCATCTTTTTAAAAAAACCTCGTTGACTAGAAAATGTTCTGAGGGGTTTGATGGTCTTAATATGATTTAGTAGTTGCTTTCTTCTTCCTGGACACTACACATGGTACACTAGTAATGGGTTTGAGCTAGAGAAGCGCAACGCTGTTTGCTAACATTTACCTCCCTGCGTAGGAACCACACAAAACACATTCCCGTTCCTCCCTCACAACACTTCTCCAGAGGCGGCTGTTCAAAACCGGAATAGAACGACTATGATTAGGGGATACGATAGTTTTAGAGTCATATAAAACACATTTGGTCTCAAAACACCACCCCAGCCCTTAACCAAGGATTAAAAAAAAATATTAAGTGCTTCAAAGCTTTTTATAGACTGCTAATTATTATTATTTATTTATTTATTGTTAAGCAATGGCTGTGTAGGTGGCTTTGTAGAAAGAGTGCACATCTAGAAGAGATTTTACTGTAGGC
Organism: Struthio camelus; assembly: GCF_040807025.1. NCBI lineage: Eukaryota > Metazoa > Chordata > Aves > Struthioniformes > Struthionidae > Struthio > Struthio camelus. The sequence goes on from NC_090942.1 coordinate 134,685,053, forward strand.
CAGGTAGTCACGTTAAGGATGAGAGGAGTTCAAGAGCTGATGTGGATAAAACCATGAAAAAATGAATGGGAGAAAGAAAAAAGAAAGGAAGTTAGAGTGGAGGAATGAGGGAAAGAGAAGCAGGGCACATTAGGAAATACGAGTAGAGACGGAAAAATAGCAGTGCGGTAGAAGGAGGTAAGGGAGACGATAATTTACCACTCACACAAAGTTAAGGCAATTTTCACTGTTCAAAGAGTAGAGAACTAGCAAGATTCACAGTTTAAAAAAAAAAAAAAAGCTATAGCTACACCACTAACCTTCGCATCCTATCCACAGTCCCCACATTCTTCTTGAGTACTATCTCATGGTGATTCTTGCACCTAGCAGAAAATCTGTTTATAGAGCATCACTTCTATTTTGAATTTTTCTATTCAGATGTAACTGCCTCAAACAAAGACTCAGCTGTCATCCACAGAACCATTGACAGACCATCAACTGACAAAAGGCCCTGCTGGAGCAAGGCCTGCTCTGATCACTTGACCAGAGAAGGGGAAATTAACTTAAGGACTGCGGGCCACTGGACCCTGGAGGTGGGTAAAAGTCCTGGGCATGGAGCTGTCTTGCTGATCAGAATGCAAAGAGACATATGACCTGAGGGAGTAAAGTTCAGGCCTAGCCTCCAACACTGACAGCACCACACTTACCTCCTCCTTGCATACCTTATTCTTCCCCTCCCTGTGTTTGCAAAGCCCAGCCTACGCACTTGGAGACAAATTTGTCTGGATCTGGATAAAAGGAAAAACAAGCAAACTGCTGGCACTGGCAGAGCTGCTCTGCCTCCGGCCTCCTTGATTTTTTCCTTCATATGATGGACTGCAGAGAAGAGTAACAACATCTTGCGAAATATATTGTTTTCTGCTGCTCTCAATGTGTAATGGAAGAGAGAAATTATTGCTTATCACATCTGTAATGATTATGAAAAGGGTTAGCGAACATATTTTAAGGGATTAAAAAGTGTACATCACATTTCTAAAGGAAAAAAATACAGCCCAGTTCCTAATAAATCTGTACTTATATCTTATGTAAACGTACATGAGGTTTAAATACATTATACTCACTATCTTTTTCTGGCAGGCGTCAGAATCCCTTTCCTTTCTTTTAAGCAAGTAAAAAAACCACTGTGTTGTGCACCCTCTGTGTTCCTCATCTCTTCCCCTCTGTATCATCTAACTAGAAGCGAAAGAAATGGCATCTCCGTCCTGTGCCCTCCCATTGAGTTTTGTGGAAGGCCAGATCCTAGGTTATGCACTCAGATAATACCTACCCATTTGGAGCTACATGGAGTTTAAGGGTCAAGTGCCTATTGTGTAGATCCCATCAAAGCCTACATCTGAACGAGCTAATAATACAGCTTTTGGCAATTTGACCACTAGATACTTAGAAACCTATTTTTAAACACCTAAGTAATTTCTCAGTGTGGGATTTTGGGTCTTTTCAAAACGTTACCCTCAGGTTTGTACAGTTGTTACTTTAGCCCAGCAAAGGAAAAGACATATATTTTTAGCTGAATATCTGCAACAGACATTAACTCAAAAATATATCTGCAGGAAAGAATAGTTTTCATTTCTTGCATTCCAATATCATAATCAACTAAGTCACACAACAGAACATTACCTTCATTCTAAAATGATGTGCCACATTTACTTGAACCATCCAGCCACACAGTTAAGCCTATTATACAATTTTCAGAACAGTAAAATTAAACTTTCTGTGAAATGTATATTGGCAAAACTGGTTACTTGCCAGGTAACTTCAGTTAATTAATTGGCTACCAATATTTTGGGAGGGTGTTACGGAGTTTAGGCAGGAAACTATGTGAAGCCGGTCACAGAGAGCCCTGGCATCCCACATCACGGGCTGTGCTAGTTCCAGTATTCCACAGCACCGTCTACCCCACGGATGGCAAATACCACAAACCAGCACTTCTCCCGGTAAGGTGTCCCGCTGGCGGGGGACAAAAAAGGGGTTCAGAAGCAAGGGACCTGGGTCTTTCTGTAGCAGGTAAGGCAGTTACACAGCGACAATGACATTGGACCAGGCCCACGCACTGAGCTCAGGCACCAGCCCAAACTCCCACTGCCGTGCAATTTGTCTTCTTTTTGCTCAGCAAGGATGCAAGCGGGTGCACCAGTGGGAGCTCCAGGCAGCCCTGCTCATCAGAGATGGCTGCCATGTCTCTTGAAAATGCATATTTCTAAAGCAAAGTACCTGCCAAGTGTTTTGAGGAGTACTGCTGTAGGACCACCGCAATCCTGAGAAACCAGCCTCCTCCAGCTACTGCAGGTCCTTCCAAAGGCTTCTTTTAGTGACCTCAACCTTACAAGTGGTCTGAGCATCCCTGAGTCCGACTGACTCCAGTGAAAATTAAGGGTGCACAGCACTTTGCAGCATTGCAAAATAGCAGAAGTATTTTAATTACAGTTTTTATTTATTTCTTAATGAATTAATGACAGCCATTATAAGTGCACTTCAGTAACAGCAACCAGGAGAAATAAAAGGAACTTTGCCCTGACAGGGCCAAAATGAAGAGAAAAACTCTTTAATTGCTCAAGCTTTAGAATATATTTTCCTATTAGAGGAAAGTGAAATCAAGACCCTAATTCCAATTCTTTCCACCTGCTTTTCTCCTACAGTTGCCTGTGGAAGTCATTTATGTCAAAGCCTGTGGATGCTAGAGCAGTCCTAACCTTCAGCTCATCAGCTCCCACAGAGTGCTCAAAAATCAGGTCTTACTATTACAGGGAGATCAGAGTCATTCCACAGCAATGGCTCTTCTTTATAAGCCTTCTTTCCACACTTCTCATCCTGATGAAAATGCATCTGGCTCCACTTTCTGAAGCTAGGTTTTAAACTTTAAAATCTTTTAAAACCGTAACAGAAAAAAAATCACAAGAAATAAGAGTTTAACCACTTGGTGGATTTTTTTTTTAACAGTTTCATGTCTTTTTCTTTGGTTTCACATCCCAAATAAGTTTTTGATTAAGAAATTCAATTTTGTGGTAAACTGTTGGCTTCGGCAAGAACTGAAGTATTCTTAATTCTAGATGGCAATGAAAACTGTTATAGGCAAAAAATAGCTCAAATTGTGTACACTAACAGGCAGCAGATAAAGGGGTGTGTGTATGTGGTGGGATGAAAGTCTGAATTTGAACTTTTGAACTCTCAAGCAGAAGCCTGTTTCTTGCTGGCTGCAACCAGTAGCAGCCAGCTGTAAAATTTGGTAACATCTGGACTAAACAAAAGTGACATGTCCCTAATCTCCCATTAATAAAGAGATATGAGATAGAGCACCAGTTAGGAGGCTGACCTCACACTGTGCTTCTGCAAATAGACTTTGAATTGGAGGAACCTGGGGGCTTAGGGTTCTGTAAAGCTGGTGCCAGGAAAGAAGGGTTGTCAAAAAAAAAGAGCCAGTCTTTGAGGAAGAAGGGGGCTCGGAAAGAAGGTGAAGATCCTGGCTGGAGGAAAGATCCTGGAAATGGGGGAAGATCCTGGAGATCAAAGGGATGAATGCATGGAGACAAGTGCTGGGGGATACCCAGAGACTTTGGCCAGTAATGCCTGAGTCTGGATCACTTTGGCCAGTGGCACAGCACAAACTGACACAACTTTCTGCCTGACTTTCCCTGACCAGTACTGAGTGACCTCCCTGCTGGAAATAGACGTCAATGCCTAGTGAATATAGCGCTAGGGGGAGCAAGTGAGTGAGCGTGTGAGATAATCAAGTAGGGTAAAACTCAGATCCTGTTGGCTCCAAAGAAAACCCCAGTACCCAGATCTCTAGGGGCTGTCGTTTACTGTGTCACCTGTGACAATCTCTTAGCCAACTATTGTACCAAGTGCATACGATTCCATGCAGCTATAACAATGCTGGCTCTGCAGGTCTCCATGTCACGTCCTTGTAGAGTGCTGAACACAAAAAGGGCTCGATCCTTGAACAGCATTGTCATACTATAAAAAAGCCTATACACCTCTATGTCTCCTTGGTAGAAAGGTCACAAGGAGATAATGAAGCTTATGGCGTTCTTCAGGGTTATCTTAGCGTGCTGAAAGCCTTGAGCTCATCATTTTACATATGCGTTAGGCTTCAGCTTAATATTGTCACATGCTCATGAGCCGTATGCTTTAGTTTATACCATTTAGTTTATATATAACAGTATATATTTTATTTGTATGTGTTTAGTCTCTATGCCCAAACTCCAGTTTTCACCTGTGAGCAATCTAGATTTCCTTGGCCCCCAAGAAAGTTTTTCACTTGCTTCCTCTTTCAGAGAGTTTCTTCCTCTTTTACTCCACGATTGCACTGAACTGGATCTAGTATCTTGTGATTAACACGACATTAGATTGGCAAGGCTTACGACTTCATAGATATGTGTTATTGACATTCAAGTATCATGACATATTGAAAAGTTTAATGGAAATTATCAGACCTATCAGCTCTCAGTTCAGCGATGCAATGTGTAATCTTTTTCCAATGTGATACTAGAATCTATATTCAAAACTGATGGGAGAATTCTAGACCTATATAGTCTCTTCATATAAATACATCTCAGCAAAGTTGGGCTCTGGTACATAACTCTTAAAATCGAGCTTCAGACAGTTGAAGGCATGTGCTGCAGGATTTTAAGAAGTACAACGGCAATTCTCCAAATTATATAGCTACTGACAGCTGACTGCCTTGAAATTTTCAACAGTGAAAGCTTTTTGAAATCAATGCGTCAAGCTGAACAGGGTTTAAATGAGGAGCGCTGAAGCTGTGAGATTTAAAATGTACGTAATCCTAAAGTATATAGCCCATATGCCATACCAACAATGCTTAATAGAAAAAAGTGTAAGTCAAATGGTGCCAGAGTTAAGGGCATACAGGTAACTTTCAGTGCCTAAAGAGCTAACTTGTGAATGGTCAGGTGAGAGAGGGGAATTGTACTCAATTCCCTTAACGTTAGCCTATTTTTCTTGCATGGCTATCTTTATTTTGTTATTAAGAAATCATTTTCAAGATTATAATTTCTCCTTCTGCATTCACAGATACCCAGCTTTATCCTTGAAGTTTCGGCACAGGAGTTCTTTCTTAGCAGAAGACATTAACCTTCTAAGATAGAAAACATACGTTCAGATAAAACACATTCATACAACTGAGCCCTGTAAAGGAATGTAGCATATTGGCTTCCGTTCTTACTCGATGAGGACTGCTACAAGGAATATTGTACTCTATTGGCACAGATATGTTTATTGCTGCAATTTCTTCTCAAGCAGGCAGTTATTATTTCAGTATAATTATAATTGCACAGTTTTGAGTATAAAGATCTTTAGGACTTGGGAGGAGTTTTATTTCCTTTTGGTTAATGCTTTGCCCCCAAGTGCAAAGCTTCTCCCAGGTTTCATGTGAAATTAACTCATGACATTTTAATCAGCTTTCTCCTGTCACTCTGTGCTTTTACTAAAAATTAATCTCATTCACAGTACACGTTTATAGATGAAGTGAGGATTGTGAACCTGCAGTGATTCAGTTGGAAGTTTTACCCCTCTGGAACAGAAAAAAAAATCAGTAAAGGAGCAGCAGTGGGAAAAGCCTGTGAACCCCATACAGTGGGGAGCTGGATGAAGATTTCTTTCTTTCTTTTTCTTAAAGAAAATGTTTCTCTCACACACATCAGATAAATATGCTAATTAATGGGTGTATTGCCTCTTTTTAGCATACTGAAAATATATGATATTAAAAATGACTATTAATAAAAAGCAAAAGATAACATGCTGAAGTTTGAAAAACATTAGCCCTAATCCTTTTCTCTAGATCACAGAAATTGAATTAGAGGCCCAGGATCCTATGTCTCTGTCTTTTGTGTTCCCTAGTCACTTGCTGCCTGAAACTGCAACAGGCAAGAGAGGTGTTGTACCAGGAGGATGAGGTGGTGCTGTAAAAGTCAGGCCTCCCAGACTAGCCAAGGAATTTACAACCACATAGCATCCCCTAAAATGCCAGCTCTCTTCTAGGGAATACTGGTGGCATACTGTCTGGAGTGATGAGGACTGCTGCAATTCCAATTCAGTAGCAGCTGTAAGGCTGCCAACAGGTGTCCTGAGCCAAGGTTTCATTGCACATCTATTGCTGCTTAATGGGAACAAAAATTATTACAAAGGATCTGCCAACATGATAAAATGCTACAATTATCCCAACAGAGTAATACCTATAGGCACTTTAACACGGGGAGCAAGGGAATTATTCTCCAGAAAAGCTAACCTCAGTACATCACTTGTTTTTTTCTTTTCTATGGTTATTTTACTTACAGAAAAGCAACAAAAATATAAGAAGACTAGGTTTCTCTAAGGAAGTAAGAATACATGCAATAAGAACACCAGTAAGTTCAGCCTAAACATAATGTGTTTCAAATTTCCCTTCCCTTCCCTTGTCTTAGAATCTTTACCTACCAAGGATTATTTTCCTTATTTGTAGGAGATAAGATCATATTTGCAAAAAACATCCAAAGTCTCCCAAAATTAGGGAATACCTACATCCTGACTTTTGCCAGGATTCTCTGCATTCATGTTGACTGTATATACTAATGATTACTCTAATAAAACTTGTCTGAGTTGCCAAATCCAGTAGCAGTAAGGCTGCCACATCTCCATGGCCCTGGATCCAAATGGTCACGAGACCGAGCATGTATTTGCAATAGACACACACACACACACACACACACACACACGCGCGTGCGTGCGATATATATATACATATATATATACACCCAATCAGCAACACAAATCGTCACAGACTGAAACACTCAGCTCTCATGTAAACACAGACATCACGAATGGCCTCATCCCATGACTCTCTCTGGCTGATCAGGAGAAAGGTCCATTAGTGGGAAATATATACATATATATATCACACGGGTCCCTCCAGTAGCTGGCCTTAGACAGCCAGTCCATTCAGTAGCTGGCCCTGGATCCTCACTCTCCCTTGCTGCTGGCAGCTGTTGTGCAAGCTCCCATAGCCTGCCGCCCCACTCCAGCTGCTGGTACAGACCCTCACACTTCACACACACACACACACACACACACACACACACTGTAGGTCCCTCCAATAGTTGGCCTTCGACATCCTGGCCTTTGGACTCTCAATAGCTGGCCTTTGGACTCTCTCATCTCCAGTTGTCTCCTGCACAGACACACACACACACAAATGGGTCTCTCAGGTGACCCCCCAGACCTCGCAACCTCTCCAGTGACTGGCTTGGACCCATAGCTCCTCCAGTAGCCAACCTGCAGACCCTCTGGTCTCTCCAGTATCCAGCTCAAACTCACAGCTGCTTTGATACCTGGCTCCCATGCCACTTATCCTACTCACTGGCTAGTCCATATCGATATTTGCTAGTGATCACACACTGACACATGCACCCTCACTTGCTCCAGTTGCTGGCACCACAAACATAGGTCTGTGACCTGTGGTCTGGCTCCAGTTACCGGCACTTAAACCGTAACACACACATGCACACGAAATAGAGAGTCCGTCACCCAGAAAAATGTTTAGAAATGGAGTTTAATAAGAAAATAAGACATACTGCAAGGATCAGGCACAGGACATGGCCAGACAAATGTACTGAGCAGTGATCCTTTTTTCTCTTTTTATTCTTTATCCCTTTACTCCTCTATTTTCCCATGCTTGTTCCTCTCAAAATTGTCTTGGTCACTCCCTTTCTCCACCTTTGCTTCCTCCTCTAAACACGCCATAAAAATCTTGTACAATCCCCAAGTGCTCTTCCCTGCATCCCATAATAAGCCTTACATCCCCATAGGCAGTAATCCCTTTCAATCTGTAAGGTGCTCCAGAGAGCCTTTCTGTTGGCTCATCGTGGTGGATTTCACCCTCAGACCACAGAGCTGGTTGCCCTTCTGTGACAGGAGGAGCCAGGTCAGGGTATTGTTCAGGTTCCTCTACCTGCCATCGTTCCTTTGTTCTCCTTTATGTGTGTGGAGATAAGCTTTCTATCTCATAAGCTAACAAAATTTATTAATGCTCTGTCATCAGAACACATAAGGTGGGATAAGCAACAAAAGAGAGAATAAATGCTGCAGGCTGAAACAGAAAAAAAGTTCAATGCTGCCAGCTGTGTGATGAGACTGCATTGACCATATTGAGAGTATGTCCATTATCTAGGATGCAATTGGCTCCATGCTGATAAGCCACTGAGGAGAATGCAACAACATACTAAGAATCAATGCATGCATCCTCTCTTTTCCCTCACAGTAGCACACCAGTGTCTTACTCTCCCACACCTACTCAGCTCTCCTTCAACCACCCATATTCTCTTCCTAGTAACGACGTTTTTATCCTCACATATAATCCTCATCTTTTCTTCTCCTTTTCTCACGTCCTTCTAAGACATATGCTCCACTTTTTGTCATGTTCTGAGAGCAAAGAGCTGTATGTTGCTATATCCTCCCTCACTGCCACTTGTCCTAGTCTGAGCACTAATACTTTTTTTTCTATCTATCTGTACTGCAGAAATATCTACAAGCCTGTACAAGCTTCCATTATGATAGGCACTGTACCTAACACTGATGATCCCAAACCTATCAGCCTCTGCTTCAGGAAAATACCACTGTTTGAATACTATAGCAAAGGTGATTGATTGCTTGTAGGTTGGCAGAACTGTCAGGTATGAAGCAATCTTGCTTTAGCAATACAAAATTAAGAAAACACGTAAGAACATGAAGGTAGCTGGGAAAGGAATAAGGACTTGGATACAATAGGATGTCAGAATCCAGATTTTTGGTCAGAGTGAATGATATAACTTCTTGAATAGGCCATTATGCTCTGGTCACCCTGACACTTTCATAGTAATGGGACCATACATGCATCAGCCACATCCACTAAAAATCAGATGTTGTATCACACAGTGAGAAAATGAGAGATTTGCTAATTCAAATGAGCAGAGAATTTATTACATCTTCTCACCTGATAGTCTTCCCCAAACATATTATAGGTGTCTGACTGTTTACCTGAGAGGCATGAAGCAAACTGGACACATAACTACTAACAGTTCTGTATAATTCCAACAGATCAGTAGCTATGAAGCCAGACCCAGCCACTGAACTGGAGTGTTTTGGTTATGAAACAGACACGTAGTTGATCATCTCACAAAGACTGAGATAACAGCCTTCAAGAAACAGAGACCAGATGACATGCCACCTAGTTGGTACTTCTTTAGTGAAAAGAGACCCAACATTTCTTCTTGGGACACTGTACTCTAAAGCTCTTTTTCTGTATATGATCCTTCTCTCAAATCAAAATTTTCTTGCCAACCGGTTTAAACCAAATTTATATTTATCAAGGTACAGATTTCACATTTCCTAAATCAGGTCTTTCTTCCACTGTCAGCCTCAATTCCATTTTAAACCAGTCAGTGTTTCTCCTTCTTACAAGAACTTGACAGCTCAAAAACAGTGATGTGTTTGGAGGGCCATGGAACTTATATTCCGTCCTCAGCACAGGCAGGGCACACAGGCATATAGCTTTGAGGCTGAGAATATCATTCACCTCCACACTCATTCCTTCCCTAGCTTTCCTGCTCTTAAAGCCAACAACATTGTCAATTAGTGCTAATCATGGTATGGGCACCTGTCCACGAGAAAAAAGGGTGAGAACAATTACATGCTCATTTACAAAGCCTGTGGCGGAGCTGTTAAACGGTAACGACTTTCAGTCACTGCCGGCTTTGGCTGTACTGCAACAGGTGGCCAAAAGGTGAAATACCGTTTATGCCATTATCTGCTTTTTTGATCATTCTAGCCTGGATTTTGATTCTTGATTCTACATTCCATGGTACTTAAGCATGCAAGGAGCACTAATAGCTATAATGTCTATGAACTTGTGTTGCATGCTCTTCTACTGAGTGGAGGGCTTTGCAAATATGAAGAAGTGTATATTTCCTAAAGCTCCAATGAGGCGAAATAGGAAAAAAAGGGAAACTTGAAGTTGCATACTGGAAGTCCACTTGAGCTTCACAGGAGCTGATACTTCACAATCCTTACAGTGACATAGCACTTGACATAGTCCTAGAATCTCCCTTTTAAGGACATGTTCCAGTGAGCTCAGGTGGTGTTGCGTGTGCCAAAACCTCTGTAAACCAGGATCATAATCACCTCAAATCTGGGAGGTGAAAATGAAAACCAAATGTGGACAAATGTGAAAATCTTGATTTAAGCAGTTTTTCCCATCACTGTACAGGAACTCTTTGGCAGATACTGAAAATTCAGTTCTCCATGACAGTACACCACCAGTTTCATATCAAGACTGCCCCATCTCTTCATGTAGTCCCTTGCCTCAATCACTATACATTTTTCAGCTTTGACAAGCACTGCAGGCAACTTCTTTAACATACTGGACTGAGCTCCAGGAGAGCTCCGTCCTATATATTGAATGAGGCAGAGATCCTGACAAAAAGACAGTAGGATCATCCAGTTATAGGCTGTATGATAATGTATAAGAACAGTGGAATCAAAGTTGTGATGACAGCCTTACTATGGCCTTTCTTAACTGTTCATTGTTCACCTTTGCTAACTTAATGCTTTTTCCATAGAGTTTGTGTGTGTGATTTCCCATACTTTTAAAAAATTGAAGTGAAAATCTCTCTGTGCAGAACTCTACCGGCAGCGGCAAAGTGGTCATCAGCAGAGTCAAAGCCATTAGATGTGCTGGAGTACTTCTGTTATGAATGGATAATCATTCTCATGGAGCTGGATCAGCACCAGAGAGGCAGAAGTAGACTCTTTGCCAGAGAGTTTCACATTCTTGCCAACAGTAGAGGTATGTTCAGCTCAGGATTGTTATTTTCATTACAGATTCTGAAGGACAGGATGACCCCTGCTGCACTCTCCCCAAGTCTGAGCCCTTTCAGCTCCACCCACTCCATTCTGGCCATATCTCAGTCCTCTCTATCCCAAAGCACAGGCTCTGCCAGGTAGTGCTGCTATCCAATGTGCTTGTGCCAGTTCTGTGCTCTGTCCCAAGCTCATCCTAGCCACCTCCTCCTGGGTGCAAAAAGATACGGACTTTCCTTACAGTGAAGTCAGCACGAGCGATCTACCAGTCTGAACACTCATCTTTTCTGCTGAAAACAATAAACAATTTTTGTCGTGCCATGGCATGCCATGTCACACCAGTGCCACAGCCACTTGGGTCACACCGTGCCAGTGCGTGCTGGTAGCGGCTGCTCAGGCCGCAGCCGCTGGCCTTGGTGCTGAACGTGCCTATCACTGGGCCTTCCTCCCACCTCCATTCCACCCTCCTCATCGCCCAGAACAGTGGCATGTGCCCCTAAAAGCAGTTTCATCGTTACAGGATAAGGCCATTCCCTTGGAGGAAAACCTTTTCAGAAGCAGTTTACCAAGGTCCATATCTGTTTCCAGACCTATCAGTCAAGACACTATGTAATATCTTTTTATTCCCACAAGAGAACAAGAACAAAATCTCAGTAAGCTGTTACTTTATAATCTTCAAGTAACTCCTATCTGTTGCTCAGATATGGCTTGAATTTTGTGCCATTTTTATCCCAGTGACTTTGGTCATTTCAGTTCTATATATTAGAGCAGCGCTGTCTGATTTCTTGACAACAGAGGTTAAACTATGCGACACAACCTTGCCCAAGGGCAGGATGAGCAATAATCTGTATAAAAGTATTTCACAGCAGAAAAAGAGGTGGAAGAGGTGGCAGAAGGAATAGCAAAATTTTTCATCAGGCCAGATCTGATGCCTAGACTGATTCATAGACAGTTTATGAATCATTGACTAAGTCTATACAAAGCAAAAATAATGAAACTGTAGATATTTAGACATCAAGATTAATGTCATCAGTTCCCTTAAGTACAGGACAGATGATTCCAGCCTTATTATTATTTGTTCAATATCGGGCTTCCTTACTGTGTGTCATAGACTGCTGGCTATCAAGCAAACACTGGCACTATCAGTACTTCAAAATGATTCTTAGAAATTCGGTTTCAGTTCACCTTAGATATACACCCTGGTTGTCTATTTCTAAAACCACAGGTGCAGCTAGCATCAATACTCCCTTTGAAAATGAGTAGCAGAGAAACTGAATTATTCTGATAATCAAAAATAAGAAATGGTCTTTCACCTCCCTCTCCTCACTTGACCACTTGCCTTCAGAAACCACTGAACAAATGCATGTATCAGAAGGGCATTTACATAGATCACTATAGAAAAAAATCGGTGCTCTTGGACCCCACCTCAGCCAAAGCACTTAAGCATTTGAGCAGATTCGTTAAATTCAGCAACACTGCTCAGACACTGGATATTATACCCAGGCCCGAATACCTTGCTCGGTCAGAGTGTTAGACAGACCTAACTGACAGAAATATACACTCTAAATTCCACCTTTACCAGGTGCCCTTTTGTACTTTCAGTAAAGAGAATGCAAAATCTAGGTGATAACTGAATTACCCTAGAGGCAGCTACTGAGGCAACGTATTAAGGCCGAAAAATTTTCCTTCCTCTAACAAGTTATGAAAAAATGGAGGATTTTCATTTCTAAGGCTTTTAGTCTGACTCTGTAATGAATCCCTAAATTCACCTTTAAAAGAGTGTTGAAATAGCCATTACTTTTGCCAAATAAAAGATCTCAATGTGCAAGCTTACTTTAAAAGGAACATACCCCATTTCAGCAGACCAGTTGACTCTATTCCTTTAAAATTCAACTCATCTCCAATGAATTGGGAAAAAAATGAAATCTGCATGCCAGTTGTGATTATATCAAGTTTAAAGCTTTTTAAATTGGGAATGTTGGCAGAAGATCAGAGGGAAAAGTTCCACCAAGCATTTGTTATAAAAGTTCAGTTATTGCCTTTTTCTCTAAATCCTCCATTGAAACAAAACATTATCAAGCAGAAATAGTAATTTCACAGTTGGCAAGACTTGGCATTCAGCAGCAGTTCTTATAGCACTGCAGAAGTACAGACTGTGACACATCCTTAGGCAGCACAGGCCCATACTCTCACATCTAACAGCTTCTTCTTTCTCCCAGTTGGATAGAAACACCAAGGATCTTGTCATACCAATGAATTAAATGTGGCTTATTAACAGCCTGAATTTAGCCAAGGCTAGTTTGGACACTGAGGCTGAGTGCGCTCAACCGTTCAATAACAAGTGGAAAAGTGACAGGAAATAAAAGACGGCGATTCTTATAGCTGTTTGCCAAAACCCTTCATCTCTTTCTGATAGAGCAATGTTTAGGAAGCAGGGCACCTGTACACAGGATAACAAAGGTGGCTGGCATCTCTCCAGGTGATAGATTTGTTTGTAATGCAGAGCTACACTCCAGAAGGAATCAGCAAGTCATCCAACAGAGCTTTGAAACACAGCCCTTTGCCTCCAAAAAAGAGGCTTTCTGATATCTTTCATCATTACATAGTTTTATGCCAAATGGTTTCACTGCTCTTCTGGGAGATATTTGCTCAGATAGTGGGTATTTTCACATGCAAATATGGCTATCTATCTCTGGAAATGCAATGGGAATATCCCTCTTCTGGAGAGGAGAACACACTTACTAGGGTCAGTTCACTTGATCAGCTTTAAATCAGCTTTTAGAATTAAGGCTTAAAAATGCCCATTTCTCACAACAATCAAAGGTGCCTTGAGGGTAAGCTCAGCTGAAGATACCTATGTTGCAAGGTGAGGTAAAGTCGGGTGAGGCAGATTTCATCCCGGGATCCTAAAGACTGGATGGGCACGGTTTCTAAGCCAATCTAAATGTACAAAATGTAAAACACAAAAAAAAATAGCATTACAATGGCAAAAACAATTCATGAAACAGTGTGATATTTTCTCAGATGATGCAGACACATTCAGACAAAGGGCAGAGTACCTTCTTCCCTCAGGAGTACTGGCAGTAACGACACCTCAGAAAGCAATTCCAAGGGCCAGCTGGTCAAACAGCCCAGACATACATGCACCCTCATCTCATTTGCACATGCAGGTATAGCTGCTGTGCATGACTGGTATTGTGCAAGAAGCCAAAGAAAAGTCATCTTCAGGGGATACCCTAAAAGCCAGCTATGTTCTTTTTCCCAAGTAAAATACAGTGAATGTATGTATGCAGTAAACAGCATGTTTACTAGACATGGTCTTGAGTCTCCTTTTGAGTTGAAATTGTGCATCTGTAGGTGTAACATCTCAATGAGCAAAATAAAGCCACAGTAGCTGGCACACTGAGTGGAGGGTGAGAAACACTTATTGAAACTTTACCCACTTGTTTGTATCACCTTTGCTCTCTGTACAACCACAGCGCAAGTATGACCATGCAAGCAAAGGCAGAAGCAGTAACACAGTTTCTATGCTGTCCTCCTGCACAGCACTGACTGCTTGGTACAAAATTAACTCCTCCAAGTTGAAGCTATTTCTCAAAGACCATGGTTCACACTACTGTAAGGGAAAAATTCCCCTTGTCAATAAAGGTCACAAGGTTTGATCATTCTGAATTTGCAGTTTTTGGATATTTAGCTTGTTCAGTGCATGCCCAAAGAATATTTGAATCATTAGCAACATTATCCTAGTAATAGAAATGTGGTTGTTCCCTTTCATGGCTTCCAATATTGAGACAGCTTTTCTCCCTAGCTGACAAATTCTTTCTAGCTTCTCCTGGTGATGTGCTAAGCTCTTTAGTGTTGAAAACCTATGAGCCTAAAATTGATCAAATGGGTCAGAAGGACTGCTGTGAGCTTCCAGTTTGTTCTGAAAACTCAGCAGCTGAGCAGAGATCATTGGGACCATCAGCATGGTTTTAACAAAGTAAAACAGACCAAAATGGAGGGGAAAAAAATATCCAGATCTGCAAGTTTGCCTGCAGAGAGCCCTGAAACGATAGCACACTGAAGTAAAGGGTGCCTTTCTTCTTGCCATTGCTGCAAAGTGGTCTTTTTCGGAATATGAGAAACACTATAGAAAAAATAAAAAGATGGCACTCCACAAAATAATCACACGCTGTAAAGAAAATTAGGAAAAAACAGATACTGTCATATCCTAACTACATCTTCTTCTTTGATACAACAAAAAACTTCCATTTTCAACAATGGGAGTTACTTACATACAGCAAATGGAAAATAGGCCCCAGACTGCACAGCAACTGGCATGAATGGAAAACATAGATTACAGGCAAGAGTGAAATATATTTCTACTGATAGCTCATTTTTCTTCTGCTGTTCTGGTTCTGAGTCAGGAGATAAATTTCTGTACCTCTTCCTCTTCCCTCTTTCATTTGGCAAAAAACACATTTTTCTCTTTTTTTATTTTAAAATTCAAAATGTAGATGTTTGGTTCCTTGTAACTTCTGACCTTTCAAAGTTTTTGGAAGCGGTAATTCTTAAATATTTTGCAATGGAGCAGTAAAAAAGAATGCAGGAAATAGCAAATGTCATTATCAGAGTACTTCAGCTTATTGTTCATATTACTAGAATACAAATATATTATAAGATGAAAACAAAGTATGTCTTGATAATGTACGTTACCTATTTCAATAAAACTGTTTCTATCAGGCATTTTAATAGCATCAAATTTACATTTTTCTGTTTAAAAATTCTAGCTCTAGAGTCAGTGCGGCCATTTACACAGTTTATAATGAATATTATGACTTAAAGAGGCACAACTGAATTAAAGATCTTAGGATCAAAAATTTGCAGATCGTGCTTGGAACTTCTCTGTTCCAAAGAGCCCTATGCAGCCAGGAAACAGGTTAGCTTTCTCCCATAGGAGATGAAAAATTCTGGAGTGAGCTAATCAGGCACAAAGGCTGTGTGCTCTGGAAGATCATCATGCAAGCCAGTCTCTCGCCTGTGCTTGTTCAAGGTCTTACATTGGCTTCTTCAACCCTGACCAGTGGCTACTCACAGAAGCTGCTTCACAATCTGAAGGGGGAGTGTCAAGAGGATGAGGCCAGCCTCTTCTCCGTGGTGCCCAGCAACAGGACAAGAGGCAACGGGCAGAAACTGAAACACAGGAAGTTCCACCTAAACCTGAGAAAAAACTTCTTTACTGTGAGGGTGACAGAGCGTTGGAACAGGTTGCCCAGAGAGGTAGTGGAGTCTCCTTCGCTGGAGATATTCAAAACCCGTCTGGATGTGATCCTGGGAAATATGCTCCAGAGGACCCTGCTTGAGCAGGGGGGTTGGACTAGATGATTTCCAGAGGTCCCTTCCAACCTAAACGATTCTGTGATTCTGTGATTCTGTGATATGGCCAAGGAGACTCCTAGACTCTACCTGGGAACTGCCGAGGGCATCTGCTCTAATCATGGGATGAGGATGCACCCTCATCACTAGGCAAGTCTCACCTCTCCCACAGTAAACAGCAGGCTGGCTGCAGCACATGGGACATGCTCAGCTGTCAGAGCTGAGACTTCTTTCCAGCCTGAAAGCATATCATTCTTCCAACATGCATGTATACACATTTTTCTTAATTTTAACCTTTTACTTGGTCCTACACCTGTTTTGTCTCTGCAAAGACTCCACAAAGACTTCCCGAGTCTAAAGCAGAGGTGTTGCAAAGTCTATGGCTTCAGTGCAGCAATATATATATAGACTCAAATAATGAGTAACATCTCTTTCTATTTAAATTTTTAAAAAGCAGAAAATATTTCAATTAACTTTAGGCTTTAGAAATTTTCTCAGAACAAACTTGAAATGTTGGGCCTCAGCTCAATCTGACAGTGCCTTTGAGTATGTTATTTTTAATGATTTATAGTTTAAAGGTCCCTGCAATCCCACAAGATTTAACTTTGTTTCTCATTATCATTCAGACATTTCTCACCTTGCATGGCATTGGGCTAGACTGAACTTTCAAAAATATATTCTGTTCGCACTTTCTACTCTGCTTTGTTCCAAGAAATGCTTAATCATGTTATAATATGTCTGCGACCATTAATGCGATAAGGAAAAAAGGAGAAAGAACTCATCTGCAAACAGCAGAGACTACCACAGGAACAAACTGAAAACTAAGTAAAGAAATCCGTAACAGAACAAATATGCGATTGAAGAGAAAGTTTTCTGGAGAAGTTAGATACAAAGAACAATTTTTTGGTCTGAAATTTTCCTGATCCAGCATTTCTTTACCAGTCCCTCATGGCTATGCATACAATTGCTTAGAAACCTTTCTGGTACTGGAGAGCATACCTTGTCGTAGATAGCTTGGCTCCTGGTTCAATAAATCATGATAATTTGATTCCCGTCATAAGTTTCAGTAGCATTTAATATAACAGATTAAACTTTTTCAAAACACATTGATGTAAATCTAATGAAAATTATTTACCATTTATACTTTTGCCATTAACTTTAAGCATTACAATGCCTTTCTAAGGTTCTATGGTTAGCTTTAAAAAGATGCCATTAATGGGCCCATATATCACATATAAATTGTGACCCCCATTTATTCTTCTAAGGTAAAGTTTTAAATATAGGTAAATACCAAGATTTTAAATCCTTGTGAGCAAGGTCTGCAGATTACAGATACTGGAGTAGCAAGTAATGAATGACGAGGATGCTCACCCTTACAGAAGGATTTCAATTGTATGGCAAAGTGGCTGCAATGCATGGAAAAAAATATCTTAAAATATGACAAAGTGTGGGATGCAGAACCCACCTACTGGAGGGAAAGGCAGAATCCAGAGCTGGAACATGGGAGTCATCAGATCGAGCAATGCAAAGGGCAGCTTCACTCATTGACATTGTCAAGTGGGATATCAAGTAACAAGAAAGAGGGGATTTTGCGACTGTGCAGAGGGCTGATCAGACTGCAACACTGGGCCTGGTTCTGTTGTCCACACTTCAGTGATGTGGAGCAAGTTCAAAGGAGGACAGCAAAATGAACCAAAGGCTTGAGAGCCAATTTAGCATTAAAAGGCTTAAGGGCTCAACACTTAGCTTAAGAAAGACAAAATGGAGAGGAGATAGGTCTGAAGAGGCAAACAAAGAACAGATCTGGTAGAGGGCAGCTTTTCAGCCTTGCTAACAAAGGAACTGTAAGTCTATTGACCAGAGGTGAGATCAGACAAATTCTGCTTTGAAATATGATTTGACTCCTAGCACTGGAAGATAATTAGCAATCATAACAATTTATCTTTAAAATGAGATGTGCTGCTTTTCCGTATTATATGTTGAAGCAAGGAGTGTGCTCAATGTCCAGGGCAGTCTTTTCTAGTCTGGGAAATCATATTCACCCCCACACTTTGATGAGAAAGCAGAAACAACTACAACAACAGTGTTGGGAAACACACTAAAGGAGCTGTCTGCCATTTTGAAGAGAATTGTCCCAGTCAAGTACCTAAACTCACCGTTGTCTGAGTTTGATACCACCCAACAGTGGTTAAGAACTTCAGCATAAGTTTTGAAACCACATCCTCCAGGACAAGGTACTAAAGTAGCAAACATACTCCTGGAGACTGGAGTAGAAGCTCCCTAGAGGAAAGGTCCGGGTAATGATAAGGCGTCATTCCTGCTTTGTGTTCGACATTTGCAGAATATTAAACCCATTGTTTCTAATCAAATCTTATACCTCACCTAGGCACATCAGGAGTCAAGAAGATCTATGTTCTTCCAAGGCACAGCTGGCCGGACGTATCTAAGAGTGGGAAAGGACAGTGGAGAATGCCCTGCACTGGCCTTCGTACCACTAGAGAGTGGCTGTAAATATACAGAATACAGGCATGATAAACAAGGACTCTAAGGAACACAAAATCATTATCCTGACCCTATTTGGGAGTTCAAACTGATTGCCTTGATTGTGTTTGAAAGGCAGTCTCCACTGAGTCAAACTAAGCTTCCGAAGAACCCAAAGAGGCTTTCCATGTCACTGTCCCACTGACTACGTTCGACTTGTCCAAGTCCCCTTGACTACAGGAATTTCAGACTTTCTTGCACTCTATTCTCTGCCTGTGGCTCAAAACAGTCTCCTGAGGACTAAAGTGCTTTAATCTAACTAAAGTCTTCTGAGCTGTGGGGTGAAATGCAATGACCTGTGATACACACAGATAGACTTTTGGCCATATCAGCTAAAAAACTTGGATAAAGGACTGTGGCTGGTCACCCTGTGAATAAAATGTAACGTAGCATGATTTTCTTATTTTTGCCGAGTAAGGAGTACTCAGCTCATAACATATGCAAGTGGAGCTAGTCAGGGATAGCTGCTTCCATCAGCATTGCAGCGTTGCAGGAATTTGACCTCTTTTTGTAGAGTATGTGTCCTAAAAACTGCTCAGTGCCAGCCTGTGTTGGGAGCAGGAGATGCACATTACCTGTAAGGAGTCAGCACTGATCAGATTCTGTGAAATCCCGTGAGCACATACAGCTTCATTCTTAACTGAAGAAGGAATTGAGCTTTCTTGACTTTAACCAGCCTTTATACCATGAGGACAGTGCACATTTAGTAGGTTTTCTCCTGGTCTTTTACACCTATACAGGCACATTAAGGATAAATGATGCTTGGTAAGCATTTTTGCACGGGGTTCATCTTTGGCGCAACACTCTTAGGCCACCCCGAATTCCAGTTAAGGCATGAACACGAAATCAAGGCTGAAGTAGCATTAATGGAGTTACTGTACAAAAGATTTTGGTCCAATTTTAACTGCAGTTTTATATCTGGCATGAAAGATAAAGGAATGTCCCAGGAATACGGTCCAGGTTGAACTCCTACAGTAAGCTTTTTGGGCCATGTATTTTTCTTTGCTGAAATAACGTCCTGTAACCTGATTGTTGTCCCTTACTGCCAACAGAAGACCAAGAAAAACACTGAATCTCCCTTCCCATTCATCAACTTTAACTCTTCACTGACAGTAATATTACAAAACCCTTATAAATTTGGTTACAGAACACATAGGCTTAAAAAGGGAGTGTTGTGCCAAGAAATCACTTTTAAATGTTCTCAGCTATCTTGCTTTTGTCACTAACCTGGGCAAGCCAGAAGATAGTCCATGGAGATCACTGGCAGGGAGGTAATGCACACACGGCTCTAGTACAAGGCGTGCAGGTTCCTCATCTTCTGAGCAAGGTTCAGGCAAAGATCGCCCCATTAGGATTCATCTCAAAGAGCCAGAGAAAGCTACAATACACGCACCTCTCTTTGACGCAAGCGCCCTTTCTGGACAGTTCTTCTAGGACAAGACTCCTCTGACCACAGGAAATAGCTGCTCCTGAGGACTAAAGTGCTTTAATCTAACTAAAGTCTTCTGAGTTGTGGGGTGAAATGCAATGACCTGCGATACATGGAGATAGACTTTTGGCCATATCAGCTAAAAAACTTGGATGAAGGACTATGGCTGGTTCACCCTGTGAATAAATGACAGGATGAGTCACGCTCCAGAAGTGTTTATTTCTCTTTGCTGACTGCAAAGGAGCTGAGGGTGATGGGCAAACACCATGTATGAACAGTGTAAGCATATGTATTTGATTAGATGAAACCCACACCTTGCAACCTTTAGGTTAGTCTTTTAGATTTCTCTTCAAACGTAGTCCCAGTCCTAAACATCAGTACCCTAAAAGGATACATGGGATGCAGCGTAATCCTGAAACAGCCCTATAATAAATAGTTACCCCAATCATACCTGCTTCTGTCTGGAAGCAATGTTTTTCTGTTCACCTTTGCCAATCAAAATTGTAACAAATTCCAATCCGGCTTCTCTGTGCAAGCAAATTTGGCTTGCACTCAGGTACCTCTGTTTCTACATCAAGGAATAATAATGATTTTTTTTTACCAGGATTATGGAAACAAATGTTCACAGTCACATGTAGCATCGGCCCAAGGAGCCAAGTATTTAGCACCCACATCCTGTGACCTTCAGTGAAAACAAAATTGTTCACCACCTTGCAATAGATGCCAAGCATCTCAGTAATATTAACATGGCTTTTATTGCATTATTAAGTTAAATCTACAGCAGTTTGGTCAAAAATGAAATTTTGTTAGGGAGTGTTTAAGCTGCAATTTGTTTTTAAAAACAATATGCAAGGATATGAAGGTATAAGGCACAAAGCCCATGTCTTAGCAAAGGAAATAGGAACAGATGACACTAAATATGCTACAGGCGGTTAGTTAGAGGAGCTTGCCAACAGCACAATGTGTTACTACACAGGAAGCCTGAGTTTAGAAGCAACAAGAGCTTTTTGAAACTGTTCTACTGAAATGGTTTTCAACAGAAAAAGGGCTTTTCAACAAAACAGACCTTTTTGCAAAAAAAAAAAAGGGGGGGGGAGGGGAACCTAACTTTCGGTTTAAATTTTAAGTACATTAGTAATGAAAAACCATTTTTTAAACCAGAAAAGAGACGGACTTTGGTAAGTTGCCAAAATCAAAGGGATGGAGGTGTTGCATTTGTCAGTTTGCTGGCTGAAAGGCTTTTTTGGTTGGTAATGCTACAGAAATCCAAAATATTATCATTTTTCAGCTTTTTACTTTGGCAAGATTCTGTCCCAGCAATTTGCTTGCATCATGACATTTCATTGGGAAAAGGTTAATTTTCAAATAATTTTAGCAACAATCACACGGCTTCCTCCTTTCTCTTGATACTGGATACCGCAGGAGAACATAATGCTTAAAGCAGTTACAGCACTGAAGGAAAAATGCTAGGCATTGTTTTTCTTCAGACTGCTTGCAATCATGGACAATTCCACATGGAACTGCAAATAAAGCAGTCTTTAATTAACAACATTTGAAATACGCCTTGTTCGTAGGAGCTCTGCTCAGCAAAAATAGAAAGACAAAAAAGCCCCAAAATGGCATCTTCATGTTACTTTACAAGCCCACCTAACGGAACGGTGAACCTCCTGCCTGTGTGTAAATATTGCATTTTCTAGATTTTTATACCGCATTTTGCTATTCCCACATCTTCCAGAGGAGCAGCACTTGCAGCACCTTTACAAAAAACTGGTAAGGATAAATGTAGCTCTCAGCCCACTTGCTGAGCTGGCTGGACTCAAGCCACCTCTGAACAAGGAACCACACAACTGCAATAGCACCAGCGATGTAGTCACACAAGCATAAGCTCCAGTACAGTATTGTGCCCATACGGCTTTTGCATGGCGACTAGCAAGAGCACAGGCTTTTCAGTTCATAGCTATGAAGAAATCCCCAAAACAAAGGGTTTGGGTGGCTGAAGC